>NC_086371.1:22691769-22991769 GCF_036324505.1 Eleginops maclovinus
CTTATCAAAAGATATTTTTTACGTAAGTGGGGACCCTTATCAAAAAACATATTTTTTACGTAAGTGGGGGCCCTTATCCAAAAACTATTTTCTACGTAAGGGGTGACCCTTATCAAAAAACATAATTTTTACGTAAGGGGGGACCATTATGAGAAAATGTATTTCCCTTATCAAAAGATATATTTTTTACTTAAAGGGGGACCCTTATCCAAAAACTATTTATTACGTAAGTGGGGACCCTTATCCAAAAACTATTTTTTACGTAAGTGGGGACCCTTATCCAAAAACATAATTTTTATGTAAGGGGGGACCATTATGAGAAAATGTATTTCCCTTATCAAAAGATATATTTTTTACTTAAAGGGGGACCCTTATCCAAAAACGATTGATTACGTAAGTGGGGACCCTTATCCAAAAACTATTTTTTACGTAAGGGGGGACCCTTATCAGAAAATGTATTTCCCTCATCTAATTAAATATGTTTTACGTAAGTGGGGACCCTTATCAAAAAATATTTTCTACGTAAGGGGGGACCCTTATCAGAAAATGTATTTCCCTCATCTAATTAAATAATTTTTACGTAAGGGGGGACCCTTATCAGAAAATCTATTTCCCTCATCTAATGAAATATTTTCTACTTAAGGGGGGACCCTTATCAAAAGATATATTTCTAAGTAAATGGGGACCCTTATCAAAAGATATATTTTTGACGTAAGGGGGGACCCTTATCAAAAAAAAAAATTTTACGTAAGGGGTGACCCTTATCAAAAAACATAATTTTTAGGTAAGGGGGGACCCTTATCAGAAAATGTATTCCCTCATCTAATGAAATATTTTTTACGTAAGGGGGGACCCTTATCAAAAGATATTTTTTTCACGTAAGGGGGGAACCTTATCAAAAAACATTATTTTTACGTAAGGGGGGACCCTTATCCAAAAAATATTTTCTACGTAAGGGGGGACCCTTATCAAAAAACATAATTTTTGCATGAGGGGGGAACCTTATCAAACATTTATTTTTTACTTAAGGGGGGACCCTTATCAAAAAACTGTGTATTACATAAGGGGGGACCCTTATCAGAAAATGTGTTTCCCTCATCTAATGAAGTGTTTTTTACGTAAAGGTGGACCCTTGTCAAAAGATATATTTTTTACGTAAGGGGGGCAACTTATCAAAAAACATAATGGTTACGTAAGGGGGGACCCTTATTCAAAAACTATTTTTTAAGTAAGGGGGGACCCTTATCAAATTATATATTTTTTACGTAAGTGGGGACCCTTATCAAAAAACAAAAAATTTACTTAAGGGGGGACCCTTATCCAAAAACTATTTTTTACGTAAGGGTGACCCTTATCAAAAGATATATTTGTTACGTAAAGGGGGACCCTTATCAAAAGATATATTTTTTACGTAAGTGGGGACCCTTATCAAAAAATATTTTTTAAGTAACGGGGGACCCTTATCAAAAAATATAATTTTTACCTAAGGGGGGAACCTTATCAGAAAACGTATTTCCCTCATCTAATGAAATATTTTTTACGTCAGGAAGGGACCCTTATCAAAAGATATATTTTTTATGTAAGGGGGGGACCCTTATTAAAAGATATATTTTTTACGTAAGGGGGGACCCTTATCAAAAAACATAATTTTTACGTAAGTTGGGACCCTTATCAAAAAACATAATGGTTACGTAAGGGGGGGACTTAAAATTCATCTCCTCTCAGTGAAAAAAGCAGTTTTGGTGCATGACACAACAAAATGTTTTGTCTTTGTTGCTTAATTCTCCCAAAACAGCATGTACATACATGAATATCCAAGAGTACACCTGAAAACGTGCAAAAGAAGTGGGTTGCATTTACATTATTTGAGATTCGGACATTTTCACTGAACTGACGCCGTTTTTGTGATTTTCAGCTTCTCTCAGTGAGACAAGACACTTTTGTCATTTTTAGCTTCTTTCAGTGAACTGACTCCGTTTTTGGGATTTTCAGCTTCTTGCAATGAACTGACTCCGTTTTTGAGATTTTCAGCTTCTCTCAGTGAACTGACTGCGTTTTTGTGATTTTCAGCTTCTCTCAGTGAGAAAAGACACTTTTGTCATTTTTAGCTTCTTTCAAAGAACTGACTGCGTTTTTGACATTTTCAGCTACTTTCAGTGAGATAAGACACTTTTGTCATTTTTAGCTTCTTTCGGTGAACTGACTGTTTTTGAGATTTTTAGCTTCTTTCAGTGAACTGACGCCGTTTTTGTCATTTTCAGCTTCTTTCAGTGAAATGATGCCGTTTTTGAGATTTTCAGCTCCTCTCAGTGAGAAAAGCAGTTTTGGTGCGTGACACCCCAAATTGTTTCTAACTTTTGTTTTTGGTGCTTATTTATCCCAAAACAGCACGCACATACAAGAATATCCAAGAGTACACAGGAAAACGTGCAAAAGAACTGGGTTACATTTACATTATTTGAGATTTGGACATTTTCGTTGAACTGACGCCGTTTTTGTGATTTTCAGCTTCTCTCAGTGAGAAAAGACACTTTTGTCATTTTTAGCCTCTTTCAGTGAACTGATTGCGTTTTTGAGATTTTCAGCTTCTTTCAGAGAGATATGACAATTTTGTCATGTTTAGCTTCTTTCAGAGAACTGACTCCGTTTTTGTGATTTTCAGCTTCTCTCAGTGAGATAAGACGCGTTGGTCATTTTTAGCTTATTTCAGTGAACTGAGGCCTTTTTGTGATTTTCATCTCCTCTCAGTGAGAAAAGCAGTTTTGGTGCGTGACACACCAAAATATTTCTAACTTTAGTTTTTGGTTCTTAATTCTCCCAAATCAGCACGCTCACACATGAATATCCAAGAGTACATATGAAAACGTGCAAAAGAAGTGGGTTGCCCTTATATAATTTGTGATTTGGACATTTTCACTGAACTGACTTTGTTTTTGAGATTTTCAGCTTCTTTCAGTGAACCAAGGCCGTGTTTGTGATTTTCATCTCCTCTCAGTGAGAAAAGCACTTTTGGTGCGTGACACCAAAATGCTTCTAAATTTAGTTTTTGTTGCTTAATTCTCCCAAAACAGCATGTATATACATGATCCAAGAGTACACATGAAAACATGCAAAAGAAGTGGGTTGCATTTACATTATTTGAGATTTGGACATTTTCACTGAACTGACGCCGTTTTTGTGATTTTCAGCTTCTCTCAGTGAGACAAGACACTTTTGTCATTTTTAGCTTCTTTCATTGAACTGACGCCGTTTTTGTGATTTTCAGCTTCTCTCAGTGAGATAAGAAACTTTTGTCATTTTTAGCTTCTTTCAGTGAACTGACTCAGTTTTTGAGATTTTCAGCTACTTTCAGTGAACTGAAGCCGTTTTTGAGATTTTCAGCTTCTTTCAGTAAGCAAAGCAGTTTTGGTGCGTGACACACCAAAATGTTTCTAACTTCTGTTTTTGTTGCTTCATTCTCCCAAAACAGCACGCATATACAAGAATATCCAAGAGTACACATGAAAATGTGCAAAAGCAGTGGATTGCACTTATATAATTTATGATTTGGACATTTTCACTGAACTGACTTCGTTTTTGAGACTTTCAGCTTCTTTCAGTGAACTGAGGCCGTTTTTGTGATTTTCAGCTTCTCTCATTGAGATAAGACACTTTTGTCATTTTCAGCTTCTTTCAGTGAACTGATGCCGTTTTTGTCATTGTTTAGCTTCTTTCAGTGAAATGAAGCCGTTTTTGAGATTTTCAGCTCCTCTCAGTGAGAAAAGCAGTTTTGGTGCGTGACACACCAAAATGTTTCTAACTTTTGTTTTTGGTGCTTAATTCTCCCAAAACAGCACGTACATACAATCATATCCAAGAGTACACATGAAAACGTGCAAAAGAATTGGGTTGCATTTACATTTTTTGAGATTTGGACATTTTCGCTGAACTGACGCCGTTTTTGTGATTTTCAGCTTCTCTCAGTGAGAAAAGACACTTTTGTCATTTTTAGCTTCTTTCAGTGAGAACTGACTCTGCTTTTGTGATTTTCAGCTTCTCTCAGTGAGATAAGAGACTTTTGTCATTTTAAGCTTCTTTCAGTGAACTGAGGCCGTTTTTGAGATTTTAATCTCCTCTCAGTGAGAAAAGCAGTTTTGGTGCGTGACACACCAACATGTTTCTAACTTTTGTTTTTGGTGCTTAATTCTCCCAAAACAGCACGCACATACATGAATATCCAATAGTAAACATGAAAACTTGCAAAAGAAGTGGGTTGCATTTACATTATTTGTCATTTTGACATTTTCACTGAACTGAGCTTTTTTGTGACTTTCAGCTTCTTACAGTGTCCTGAATCCGTTTTAGTCATGTTCAGCTTCTTTCAATGAACTGATGCCTTTTTTTTTTGTGATTTTCAGCTTCTATCTTTGAAATGACGCCGTTTTGGCAATTTATATCTCCTCTCAGTAAGAAAAGCAATTTTGGGTGCGTGACACCCCACAATATTTCTTACTTTTCTTTTTGGTGCTTGATTCTCCCCAAATAGCACGTACATACATGAATATCCAAGAGTACACATGAACACTTGCAAAATAAGTGTGTTGCCCTTATATAGTTTGTGATTTAGACATGTACACTAAATTGATGCCTTTCTTGTGACTTTCAGCTTCTTTCAGTGACCTGAGTCCGTTTTAGTCATTTTTAGCTTCTTTTCAGTGAATTGACGTCTTTTTTTATTATGTTTAGCTTCTTTCAGTGAACTGAGGCCTTTTTTGTGATATTCAAGCTTCTTTCAGTGAACTGAGTGCGTTTTAGTCATTTTCACTCACTGAGAGATGAAAATCACAAAAACGGCGTAATTCCACTGAGAGAAGCTGAAAATCACAAAAACGGCTTCAGTTCACTGAAGGAAGCTAAAAATGACAAAAGTGTCTTATCTCACTGAGAGAAGCTGAAAATCCCAAAAACGGCCAAAGTTTACTGAAGGAAGCTAAAAATGACAAAAATGTCTTATCTTACTGAGAGAAGCTGAAAATCCCAAAAAACGGAGTCAGTTGTGTGAAAATGTCAAATTATATCAGGGCAACCCACTTCTTTTGCAAGTTTTCATGTGTACTCTTGGATTTTCATGTATGTGCGTGCTGTTTGGGGAGAATTAAGCACCAAAACCAAAAGTTACATTTTAGTGTGTCACGCAGCAAAACTGCTTTTGTCACTGAGAGAAGCTGAAAATCACAAAAACGGCCTCAGTTCACTGAAAGAAGCTCAAAATCACAAAAACGGCCTCAGTTCACTGAAAGAAGCTGAAAATCATGAAAACGGACTCAGTTCACTGAAAGAAGCTGGAAACCACAACAACGGCGTCAGTTATGTAACTGAAGCTGAAAATCACAAAAACGGCCTCAGTTCACTGAAAGAAGCTCAAAATCACAAAAACGGCCTCAGTTCACTGAAAGAAGCTGAAAATCATGAAAACGGACTCAGTTCACTGAAAGAAGCTGGAAACCACAACAACGGCGTCAGTTATGTAACTGAAGCTGAAAATCATAAAAAAGGCCTCCGAAAGAAGCTTGAAAATCATAAAAAAGACATTAGTTGACTGAAAGAATCTGAAAATCACAAAAACGGACTCAGGTCAGTGAAACAAGCTGAAAATCACTTAAAAAAAGGCATCAGTTCAATAAAGAAGCTTGAAAATCACAAAAAGGCCTCAGTTCCCTGAAAGAAAGTTGAAAACCACAAAAAAGGCTCATTTCACTGAAAGCTTGACAGTCACAAAAAAAGGCATCAGGTCACTGAAAGAAGCTGAGAACCACAAAAACGGCGTAAGTTCAGTAAATGAAGCTGAAAATCACAAAAAAGGCCTCAGAAAGAAGCTTGAAAATCACAAAAAAAGGCCTCAGTTCACTGAAAGAAGCTAAAAATGACAAAAGTTTCTTATCTCACTGAGAAAAGTAAAAAATAACAAAAAAGACCTCAGTTCATTGAAAGAAGTTGAAAATCATAAAAAACACATCAGTTCACTGAAATAAAGTTGAAAATCACAAAAAAGGCCTCAGTTCACTGAAAGAAGCTGAAAATCATAAAAAAGACGTCAGTTGACTGAAAGAATCTGAAAATCACAAAAACGGACTCACGTCAGTGGAAGAAGCTGAAAATCATTTTTAAAAAAAGGCATCAGTTCAGTAAATGAAGCTAAAAATGACAAAAGTGTCTTATCTCACTGAGAAAAGTTAAAAATAACAAAAAAGACCTCAGTTCATTGAAAGAAGCTGCAAATGACAAAAACGGAGTCAGTTCACTGAAAGAAGTTGAAAATCATAAAAAACGCATTAGTTCACTGAAAGAAGTTGAAAAACATAAAAAAGGCATCAGTTCACCTTAAGAAAGTTGAAAATCACAAAAAAGGCCTCAGTTCACTGAAAGAAGCTCAAAATGACAAAAACGGCCTCAGTTCACTGAAAGAAGCTGAAAATGACAAAAGTGTCTCATCTCACTGAGAGGAGCTAAACATGACTAAAACGGACTCACGTCAGTGAAAGAAGCTGAAAACCACAAAAACGGCGTCAGTTCAGTAACTAAAGCTTGATAATTACAAAAAAGGCCTCAGTTTACTGAAAGAAGCTAAAAATGACGAAAATGTCTTATCTCACTGAGAGGAGCTGAAAATCATAAAAAAGGCCTCAGTTCACTGAAAGAAACTGAAAGACACAAAAATGGCATCATTTCAGGAACTGAAGCTGAAAGTCACAAAAAGGCATCAGTTCAGTAACTGAAGCTTGATAATCACAAAAAAGGCCTCAGTTTACTGAAAGAAGCTGACAATGACAAAAGTGTATTATTTCACTGAGTGAAACTGAAAATCATAACAATGGCCTCAGCTCACTGAAAGAATTTATAAAGGACAAAATATGCCTCATTTCACTGAAAGAAGCTAAAAAGGACAAAACTGTGTTATCTCGCTGAGAGAAACTGAAAATCACAAAAACGTCAGTTCAGTGAATATGTCCAATCTCAAATAATGTAAATGCAACCCATTTCTTTTGCAAGTTTTCATGTGTACTATTGGATATTCATGTATGTGCGTGCTGTTTTGGGAGAATTAAGCACCAAAAAGAAAAGTTAAAAACATTTTGGTGTCACGCACCAAAACTGCTTTTCTCACTGAGAGGAGATGAACATCTCAAAAATGGCGTCTTTTCAATGAAAGATCCTAAAAATCAGAAGAAAGGCATCAGTTCACTGGAAAAAGCTTGAATATCACAAAAAAGACATCAGTTCACTGAAAGAAGCTAAACATGACAAAAGTGTCTTATCTCACTGAGAGAAGCTGAAAATCATAAAAAAGATGTCAGTTCATTGGAAGAAGCTGAAAATGACTAAAACGCACTCAGTTCACTGAAAGAAGCTTGAATATCACAAAAAAGGCCTCAGTTCACTGAAAGAAGCTAAACATAATAAAAAAAGACGTCAATTCACTGAAAAGAAGCTAAAAATGACTAAAACGGACTCAGGTCACTGAAAGAAGCTGAAAGTCACAAGAAAGGCATCAGTTTAGTGAACATGTCTAAATCACAAACTATATAAGGGCAACCCACTTATTTTGCAAGTGTTCATGTGTACTCTTGGATATTCATGTATGTACGTGCTATTTGGGGAGAATCAAGCACCAAAAAGAAAAGTAAGAAATATTGTGGTGTGTCACGCACCCAAAATTGCTTTTCTTACTGAGAGGAGATATAAATTGCCAAAACGGCGTCATTTCAAAGATAGAAGCTGAAAATCACAAAAAAAAAAGGCATCAGTTCATTGAAAGAAGCTGAACATGACTAAAACGGATTCAGGACACTGTAAGAAGCTGAAAGTCACAAAAAAGCTCAGTTCAGTGAAAATGTCAAAATGACAAATAATGTAAATGCAACCCACTTCTTTTGCAAGTTTTCATGTTTACTATTGGATATTCATGTATGTGCGTGCTGTTTTGGGAGAATTAAGCACCAAAAACAAAAGTTACAAACATTTTGGTGTGTCACGCACCAAAACTGCTTTTCTCACTGAGAAGAGATGAAAATCTCAAAAACAGAGTCATTTCAATGAAAGAAGCTGAAAATCACAAAAGTGTCTTATCTCACTGAGAGAAGCTAAAAAACATTTTAAAAAAAGATGTCAGTTCACTGAAAGAATCGGAAAATCGCAAAAAAGAAGTCAGTTGAAAGAATGAAGCTGAAAATTACAAAAATGGACTCAGGTCAGTGAAAGAAGCTACAAATGAGAAAAAAGGCATCAATTCACTGAAAGAAGCTAAACATGACAAAAGTGTCTTATCTCACTAAGAGAAGCTGAAAATCATAAAAACGGCCTCATCTCAGTAAAAGAAGTGAAAATCACAAAAACGGCGTCAGTTCACTGAAAGAAGCTGAAAGTCACAAAAGTATCTTATCTCAATGTGAGAAGTTGAAAATTATAACAACGGCGTCAGTTCTGTAAACGAACATACAACTGACAAAAAATGCATCAGTTCACTGAAAGAAGCTAAAAATGACAAAAAAGACGCCAGTTGACTGAAAGAAGCTGAACATGAATAAAGCAGACTCAGGTCAGTGAAAGAAGCTACAAATGACAAAAGTGTCTTATCTCACTGAAAGAAGCTACAAATAATATTTTTAAAAATATGTCAGTTCACTGAAAGAAGCTGAAAATAACAACGACAAAAAAACACCTCAGTTCACTAAAAGAAGCTGAAAGTCACAAAAAATTATTCGTCTTTTTTTATTTTTATGAAATAACTCCTGCATGTTTGCTGGAACTTCAGTAAAGATTGAAAATTGAATTCCACTTCTTCATGCAAGATAAAGTTGTTAGCTAGCTGTCTAATTTTGCAAGACTGGAACACACTGCAGCATAGAAGCTTTTTTTTGTGATTTTCAGCTTCTTTCACTGAACTTTGGCATTTATTGTGATTTTCAGCTTCTTTCACTGAATGGATGCCTTTTTTGTGATTTTCAGCTCCTCTCTGTGATATAAGGCACTTTTGTCATGTTTAGCTTCTTTCAGTGAACCGAGGCCTTTTTTTTGTGATTTTCAGCTTCTTCACTGAACCGAGGTCGTTTTTGTGATTTTTAGCTTCTCTCAGTGATATAAGGCACTTTTGTCATTTTAAAGCTTATTTCAGGTAACGGAGGCCTTTTTTGCTATTTTCAGCTTCTCAGTGAGAAAAGCAGTTTTGGTGCGTGACACACTAACATATTTCTAACTCTTCTGGTTTGTTCTAAATTCTCCCCAAAAAGCACGTGCATACATCAAGACCCAGGAGGACACCTGAAAACAAACAAAAGAAGTGCATTGCTCTCATAGAATTTGTGATTTTTACCTTTTTTCACTGAACTGAGGCCTGTTCTGTGATTGTCAGCTTCTCTCAACGAGATAAGGCACTTTCGTCATTTTCAACTACTTTTGTCATTTTCATCTTCTTTCACTAAACTGAGGCCTTTTTTCTGCGATTTTCAGCTTCTTTCACTGAACCGAGGCCCTTTTTTTGGTCATTTTCAGCTTCTTACACTGAATTGATGCCTTTTTGTGATTTTCAGCTTCTCTCAGTGATATAAGGCACTTTTGTCATTGTTAAGCTTATTTCAGGTAACGGAGGCCTTTTTGGCAATTTTCAGCTTCTCTCAGTGAGATAAGGCACTCTTGTGATTTTCAGCTTCTTTCAGTTAGATAAGACACTTTTGTCATTTTCAACTTCTTTCACTGAACTGAGGCCTATTTTGCTAATTGGTGAGAAAAGCAGTTTTGGTGTGTGACACACCAAAATATTTCTAACTCTTTTTGTTTGTTCTAAATTCTCCCCAAAAAGCACGTGCATACATCAAGACCCAGGAGGACACCTGAAAACAAACAAAAGAAGTGCATTGCTCTCATAGAATTTATGATTTTGACCTTTTTTCACTGAACTGAGGCCTGTTCTGTGATTTTCAGCTTCTCTCAGTGAGATAAGGCGCATCAAGAGTGTGATGTCATTGGATGCAACCCATTTAAAGTCCACTACTGAATCCTACCCGGTAAGTAGCAGATCTGCATTAATAACATGGGTAAAAGAGACGACAAAAACCATTAAATATACACGAAATCAACTATTACGTCCTGTCCTTGCAGTTACTTTTGTTACTTATGTTACATTTGCTCACAACAACAATCAATTAAATGTGGTAAGTCAAATTCAAGCGAAAGATCAGAATCAGATTACCTTTACACCCCACAGAGGGGAAATTTATATTCGTACAGCAAAAGTAAATAGACGAAAAATAGCTCAATGTTAATTAATAGACACAAAATAAAAATAGCAATTTATGAAACTAAGATAACACTAGTGTAAATTGTATTATGTCTAATTCTGAATATGTTTTTTTACAATATTTTTTCTTTCCACACAGATCCTTCTGAGTTCAAGTTCATATACCCCCCCCTGATCTGCAAATCAAACATCTACCCAAAGACACTTTTAAGAGCCACATTAGTCTTCTCAAACCGTCCTTTTCAGTGTGCCGTGTTCTTATGTGTTGCTGTCTGGGTATCTCTCTGTCCCTGTCTTGCTTTTTCTCTATCTTTGCTTACCCCTGTGTTTGTCTTATCTGTCCGTTTCAGTGTTTCTGTCTGTGATTGTCTTTCTGGCCATCACCATGAGAGCTCCAAGATGTCCTTAAGAGCCTATATGATCTTGTTGAACAGGAAGAACAAGAATAACTCAATTATGAGCTCCAAAGTCTTGATAACTTGATAGTTAAGCTGCAGGATGAGGAGGCAGCAGTGAAGGCACCAAAACCAACTGTAAAGTGGAGAAAGAGAGACATTGATGGTAACCAAATCTTTGAGAGAGCAAAATCAAGCAGGAATCTGCCAAATCAGGGTGAGTATTTAATTTTGACAACACGTTGAAGAACTAGAATGTTTACTATCTAATGAGTGTATAAAAAAATAGACAAGTATTCATTGATGTATGGGGAAAACAATCAAACCAAAACCAACTCCAAAACATTTTTACATAGAAAGGTAATCTGTCATGATCATAGCGCTTGACCAGATTATTTGACTACATCTTATTCTATCTAAAGGGAAATTAGGACATTTAAACATTTTTATCATAAGGGTTTTTCTTTTGTACAGCTGGTCCCAGTCGGAAGACTACTCCTTGTGTAGATTATCCTGCCACTGACTGTGAGATGGTCTTTGCTCCAGAGACTGTTGGTATGGATTGTGTCTCTATAAGCCTAAATCAGTATCTTCATATGTTCGTACTTGTTTCTGTAAGATATGTCCAACACTGATCTGGAAATGTTAATTCCATGTTTGAATTTTAAATGAAATTGAACATAATTCCAAAAGTATCTGTTAAATATTTCAAAGCCACAGCTACTCCATACAGTACATTTTGATATAGTATAAAACTATATTTTTTTGTTAGATTCCTTACTTTTTAACCGACTGTTTTCTATGAGATCTCCAGCAATCACTGAGTGATGCCTCAGGTGATGATCCAGAAACATCAGCTCTAACAGTTCCTCTTATTGCTTCCTTAGACTGGGGCACTCAAAAAAGTCTCTTTTTGGAGAGGTGGAAGACAGAGAGGCCCCTTCTGGTTAACAGTACAGCAGCACAAGAAAATGTATCAAACCGCTTCTGCCAACAGTGTTGGAGCAATCCAGCTGCTGTCCGTTGTCATGACTGTCGACCATGTCCTTTCTTCTCTGCTGAATGTGATGTGAGCATGCACACCAGACATGTACTCCACAACAGAGATGCCATGACAGCAGGATTCTTCCAGCCAATCCTTCCAACAACATTTGTTGTGGACAAGGCCTTATCCCAGAGTCCTGGTTTAATGAGTGTTAAAAATGAATTTTATTATTGAACTTTTGGAGATCATTAGTCCTTAGACAATTCAAACAATGCCCCTTTGACTTTAATTTACTTTTTTGTATACTTGTATATGCTAAATGTTAGCAATATACTTCATTGCAATTGAGCCTTTTTAATTTCAAGTGAAACCTGAGTCTCTTCAATATGTTATATTTCTGAATCGATAAAAATTATCTTAATTCCCATGTATGATCTTTTTCATTTCGGATTGTGCCTGTAGAAATCTCTGAAAAATATGTGGCTGTTCAACATTGCCATTGAGGGTCAACCCAGGAAAGGTTGTTGCCGTGGTCAAAATGATTATTTTTTTGTTTTATATATATACATATATATATATATAAGTGTTGCCATGTGCATGAGAATTGTACATACAACTGTTGGCTAGGTTTTGCATTACAGTTGATGTGTTGTTTTTTTTCTAGGAAAACACGGTCTCAGCATGCCTATTTTGAGTTGTGACACATGTGATGCCACTTGGGCTGCTGGATTGGATGATCTTATCCAGAGTGGCTACTGGCCTGGTACTCTTCACTTTGTTACAATTTATGACACAGATGTCTTTTATTCATTTGAAGAAATGAAGATGGCCTCACCAGGACTTTCCTGCCTGGCATTTTGAGAATGCTGGATCAAAGAACTTTCCGCTTTGGCCGTGTTAGTATTACATTGATGTAGCCTACAGTATTGATCATCTGTTGGTTTTGTGGATTTAAAAGATGTTTTGTTGCGTAATTATTTCACTTTATTAATTGTTCATTTCTTTTTGGGAAATAGGCAGGGAAGATCTCAGCAGACAGCTTCCAGAAACGTTTTTTTGAGTGGGAGGCTGTGCAATTTGAACTGGAAAACATCTGCAAAAAGTAACACTTCACCTGTGCAGCCCATGATTTCAAATGTGTGGTAAGGAAACATTACCAATTGATAAAAATCTTTTTTTTTCTGTACACCTGTGTAGGTGTACAGAAAAAAAAAAAAAATTGTGATGGGGCCCGCCTAACACTCGGAGAGGAGGTGAAACAGTTTAATGCCTGTCTGTCTAGGATTGCTCTAACAACAAAACACATGTCAAAAGCAGGTGAGATGACGACCTTATGCACTTATTACATCCTATGCATAAATAGGTAAGCGGAATAATGTAAAAGTCATATTGTGTTTGCAGTACGCAAGGACATGTTATCTCTAATGGCCATGCGCTGGAACCAGCAAAAATTCCAAAATTTGGCAACCTCCCTCTGTCACCAATAACAGAAAGTAAGGACGTCAGCAATGTCCTTTTTAAGATGTTCAGTTTTATGTTTTGGCATTATTTGAAGCTGTTGCCTGAAATATTTGTTCGTGTTATCTCTGATTATGTGTCATTGTAGACCACCAAAGCTCTGCAAAACCAGTTGCAGAACCTGGACACCATGAAAGTGCAGATGGATCCCCTTCAAGGTAGACAATATAATTTGTGATATAGGGGATAGATATTTGATTGTTCAGGGTACATTGCTAGACGAAAAGATAAATATGATTAACGTATACGCCCCAAACGATGATAACCCCAAATTCTTTGAAAATGTATTTTTGATAATTGCCTCACTCCCAGGGAGGGTTCTCATGGCAGGTGACTTTAACTGCACTTTAGATCCCAAATTGGACCGCTCTTCTGGAGTAGACTCCTCTCACACACAGAGTAGGAAGAAGCTGTTGCAATATGTAAATGATTTAAACCTGTGTGATCCTGGAGACCACTCTCCTACTTCACTTATATACAACGTCCCGAGGTTGGTTAAGTCCACTTCTAGATGGAGATTTCATCCAAGATGGCTTTCTGATTCAAACTTCCTGCTTTTTTTAAAAGCTCAAATTGAGATTTATTTTACCACAAATACAAATGAGACCTCTGCTATTGTCAGATGGGAGGCCTTTAAAGCGTACATCAGAGGTATGATCATATCCTATACCAGCTCAAAAACAAACAAACTTAAACTGGAAATGAATGAACTTGACCGTAGAATTAGACAGTTGGAAGGAGAGGGTTTCTTGGATGACTCCATAAAGATAAAACAAGAATTGATGTCTCTTAAAGCCCAGTATGAAAAAATGTCTATAACAAAAGCAGAAAACAGTCTAATCTGTCTGAAATAGAGTTATTATGAACAAGGTGAAAAATCTGGGAGATTGTTGGCTTGGCGTATTAAGAAATTGGATGCAGATAGGGCAATTAATGCGATCCAAACCCAAAGTGGGACAATATCAGCAGACCCCCAGGAGATCAATAAAACCTTTGCCTCTTTTTACAATACTGTATACATCTGAAACTCCTGAAAACTTAGGAAAATAGAATGATTTCCTGGATACACTTTGTATCCCTACTATAGCTGATGATTCTAAAGCACATCTGGACGAAAAATTAACTCTTTCAGAAATCTCCAATGCCATTATCAATATGAGGGGAGGTAAAGCCGCGGGTCCTGATGGACTCCCAGTTGATATTTACAAGATATTCAAAGATAAACTACTGGGACCTCTTTTGGCCATGTATGAAGAGGCCTTTCAACAAGGTTGTCTCCCAGAATCCCTGAGGAGTGCACTAATAACACTTATTTTGAAACCTAATAAATCTCCCACCAATTGTACATCATTTCGGCCTATTTCTCTGCTTAATACAGATACTAAAATTATCGCTAAAGTCATGGCTAGAAGATTAGAGCTGGTGCTTCCAACTGTGATCAATCCAGATCAGAACGGTTTTGTGAAAAATCGCCAGGCCTTCCATAACGTAAGAAGAGTGTTGAATTTAATACATGTGAGGGAGGGAACTCCTGACACAGCCATTCTATCTCTGGATGCTGAGAAGGCTTTTGACAGGGTGGAGTGGAGTTACTTACTTGATGTGCTTTCTCGATTTGGGTTTGGCAACTACTTCCGAAAATGGATTGAAATACTGTATACTGACCCTATGGCAGAAGTCGCAACCAACTATATAGTATCACCTCCTTTCAAGCTCTCCAGAGGTACCCGTCAGGGGTGCCCTCTTTCACCAATGCTCTTTGTCTTGGCCATGGAACCTTTCACTATAGCGGTGAGATCACACCCCTCAATATCAGGTATCAAAGTAGTGGACTTAGAACATCGCATCTCAATGTATGCCGATGATACCCTTCTGTTTCTAACAGACCTAAAGAATTCAATTCGCAATCCAACCAATTTAATCGACACTTTTGGAAAGTTCTCAGGCTTTAAAGTAAACAAAACAAAATCTTCTATCATGTTTTTGAATAAGCAGGAGAGATTAAATCCTGTTATAAACCATCCTTTTAATAATGCGGTGAATGGATTCAAATATCTTGGTATTAATGTTACCCCAACCACAGTGGTCTTAGTTTCCTGCAACTATGAACCATACCTGCAAACTCAGAAGGGCTGAAAAAGGTGACAAACTAAACCGTTGTAGGGGGGTCTGGGGGCATTCCCCCCAGCCAAATTTTGCTATTTTAACATGTAAATTAAGCATTCTGGTGTACTCCCATAAGAAAATAAAGGGAAAAGGCAACATTTTCTTATGGTAACAATGGCACATTTATTGACCCATAAACTGGTCAGTTAAAAACATTTTGAATGGGAAAATGTCTCTTTCGGGCCACACTATCGTTCTCCACCACCTCTGCCCTATTACTAGCAGCACTGGTAGATGGATGGCAGCCAAACTCAACCCTCCTTTCTCTGATTACAAGCTGATTTTCCTGTCGTTGGACTTTGTCCCTAGTTCCAGCTGCACTAATGTTAGAACACAACCTCCTATCTACCTCCCCAAACTTCAAATCATCCCTTCTGAACATTTCCACCCCAGTCTGGTTCCTGGTCTGCAAAGTGTATTTAACAGTCTGCACAGCACTGAGGGTGGAGATCTTCATTGACGTTGATCATTGATCAATGATGGTCCCCATGACACTGAAGGAAGACTCAACCAGGGCACCATGGAAAATTGAGAGGGCAGCCTTGACTGCCTGACACAGTGCAGGGTACTTCCCTGTATTGAAGACGACGGCCCACCACTTGACAACATCCTCTCCATGCTGAAAACTGGGAAGCGCCTGGTCAACATTGAAACGCAGAATTTATTGGTCTGTGTCAGCATCTGGTGGCAGCAGGTGACCCATCATATGTATGAGCTTCCTCAAATATATTCTCTTCATAGCTCTGACCAAAACGGCCTGTACTATTGCTTTGTACACGTTGCCTAGCAACGCCGCGCATGCGCATTATATCCTGCTCCGCTCCGAGTTATAGTAGTAGGCTATTCATGGGAAACGCATGAACAGCACGTTAAGATGTCGGCCAAGTCGTAATTAAAAGCAGTTCTTCATTATGTAAGTTAAGCGGCGGTAACGCCAGTGTTAAACAAGGTGTTAAACACGCAAATGCCGGTTGGTGTGCGTACGTTACTGAGTGTTTATCGGTCCACGGCCGTAATGAACGTGTCGCATTGGTCCATATGTAATGCGCACGTTCTGTTGTTCCCATTGGCATAGAGCTATTGAGCATTAATTTTAACAAAGGATATGGATAACATATAGCCCACGGCAGTTTTGTCATTGTATGTATAGCCTATATTTGTATTACGCTATCATCATTCAACATGTAGAATGAACGTGTAATCTATAGAGCCGATTTACATAGATTATTCACAACCATGAACCTAATCTGGATCTTAAACCTGCCAATTGCCAACAATTGTTACTACATATAAAATATTTTTTTCATTTTTAGATTGCGTGTTTCAAAGGCATCTGCGTCTTGTGTACATAACACAGCGCAATATGAATAGGCCTAATGTCATTTCCAACAGTGAAGCGTTATATGTGCTTACGAAAACTTTAAACAAACTCTACACACAGTCGCCAGCGTTTGTAGATTTTGTTCGCAACTCCAAACTTTTCGTAGCTACTAAAAAGTTGATGAATGCGAAACCGAAATAATTGATCCGAACGGATCACGGATCATCCGTTGCACCACTACTAGCTACTCACTAAACCACACACGGATGTGTATTTGTTCATTACGTGTTCGTTTTCATCCCTCTCATATCTGACCACAATGACATAGCCGCCAGTAATATCAGATAACAAGACGGATTCTGTGGAGATTAGCCTTCACAAACGTATTCTTTTCGCATTGAACGAGGTGACGTAGAACTGGTCTAGCTAGGCTAACTTTAACACAATTCACTGAGGTTAGCTAGCAACCTAACAAGCTGATAAGCTTAAGCATGTTAATACACTTTATTTGGCTAAAATAATTTTACTTCAGCAACGTTAAAATGATACAGCATACAATGTTTTTGCCAGAGTACCTGCTACTAGATTTACCTCAAAACTTGTATCTGTAACGTATCCCGAAAATTGTCCAGAAGAACCACTCGCTGACGACTGAGCACTCCACTGTTTCTTGCTCATTATACAGTCCGTTATACAGTCTATGGTTGGTCGGTCAGTCGTCGGTCACCCCCCCCCCCTAAAAAAAAACTCTTTGGATCTACACGATTCACGTCAATGACATATTTTGAGTTGAAAACGGCGAATTTCGCCGAAAGGTGACTAGATTGCAGGTATGATGAACCTATGATGACTTCGATAACTGAATCTATGAATAGTTGGTCATCTATGCCAATCTCTCTTTTGGGACGTATAAATGTGATCAAGATGAGTGTGCTCCCTAAATTTTCTATATCTTTTTCAATCTGTCTCTCTACCCCCACCACCACAGTTATTTTTAAAAATGAAGCAACTATTTACAAAGTTTATTTGGAACAATAGAAGGTCAAGGCTGCGATTCTCACTTCTCTATTTGCCATATGAGAGAGGAGGGTTACAATTACCCAATTTACAATGGTATTTTTGGGCTGCCCAGGTTAGGGCAGCAATGTTCTGGTGCTCAGCTGAGCCTATGTTACCATGGGTACAAATTGAAAGTAGTTGTACAAAGGGCTTGCGGTTTGACACTTATTTATACTCTGCGCCTGTCAAAAAATTAAAAAAGCTCACTGATAACCCCTTTGTAAGAAACACAATTAGTATCTGGCATGAAGTACAATTATTTCTAGGTGAAACAGCTTTTCTTTCATGTTTTTCACCAATAAGGGGAAACGACAGCTTTTCTCCCCGCAAAAGTGACCTGGGCTTTAAATTGTGGGCAACAAAGGGCATTTATAAAATCATGAATCTATAGAGTGATAACAAACTTTTGTCATTTGAAGAACTTAAAAATAAATATGACATACATCAGAAACATTTTTTAAAATATTTACAGCTACGAAGCTTCATTTATACGCAGACACATTCTGATGTACAACCTCCTTTATCCATATTAGAACATGTGTCGGTGAATAACTGTATTGGCAGGGGTCAAATATCCTTACTTTATAACATACTGGTGAAAAACCATAAAGACTCCACTGAACATAAGAGAGCTCAATGGATAGGAGACTTGCAAGAAGATATCTCTGAGGGGGAATGGGGTGAGGTATGTTCAAGTGCTCATCTCCTAACAATAAATACTCATCTCAAACTGATTCAGTACAACTGGATTATGAGGGTTTACATTACTCCAGTTAGACTGAATAAGATGAATCCAAATGTTCCCGATATCTGTGTCAAATGCAATTTAGAAAAAGGCACTTTATTTCACTGCCAGTGGAGTTGTCCTGAGATACAAAAGTTCTGGAATTAAATCATAAGAATGATTTCTAAAATTACCTTAAATCCAATCCCCAATTGCCCTAAACGTTTTATTCTGAATCTGTACCCAGAGGACTGTTTGTTAAACAGCAAAGAGAAGAAAATGACAGATTTATGTCTATTACAAGCAAGACGTTTGATCTCTCTCTGTTGGAAGGATGTAAAGAGCCCTTCTGTTGGCCGCTGGCTTAAAGAGTTGTCCGCATGCCTTGTCCTTGAAAAATTAACATACACAGTGAAAAAGAAATCAGCCAAATTCTATGAGGGTTGGACTCCCTTTCTTACATTCCTGGGGAATTGTGATCTTGGGGAAGTTTTGGAAACTTGAGAGTGGTATATCCATAGTGAATACTGAATGTATAATAACTTTGATGTCTACATACAACCATATTGTGTCCAGCACCTATTTTATGTCTTTTATTTAATGTTATAAGCCTGTATGTGCGTTGCATTTTTTATTTTATTTAAATTATTATTATTATTTAATTAATTTTAATCTATCTTCCTTTGTTAGTTCTGTTTATTTTCCCTTAGGGAAGGGGAGGGGGGATTTACATGATTAATGTTGATGTTTAACTTTTTGCTATAATGTACCTGTAGGAGCCTAAATGCAGTTTGTTGGTGTTTTGATACACTCATGGGAGGAGTTTCCGGGGTTAATCTGGGGTCAGTCAGGAAATGCAAGAGTGGAGCCAAACAGTTTTTTGACCTCTCTCATTCTCTCTCGATCTTTGGATAAACTGTATAACTTTGTAAAAAGACATTATTTTCTGTGCTTATTTTTCTTGAATTGAAGTAAACGGTTGAATTTACCGAGTTGTCCTGTGGATTTTTTGGATTTGGATTACGACGAGGGAGATTGTTACGAGCGTCAAGCTAAGGCTTCATTCACTGGAAAGCTACATTAGTCAAAAAACTAGCTCTGCATGGATTAACGCTACTGGAATTTGGAACGGCTTGACTCGAAACGGATAACGAAAGAAGGAACTTTGCACTGACTTCACGGTGGTATTGAGAAGATAATTCAACAAACCGTAAGTTTTATCTGCCTTTGCTCTGCCGCGGATCGCTAATCGACGCTACTCTATGAGGACGGCAGTGAAGTGCATGCGCGTGCCGTGCCCGTCGTTCGGCTGAATGACGAAGTGGAACGGATTTCAAGCGTAACGCTCACACTGCGGTGCTTCGACATTTTTACCAAGTAGGCTAAGTGTGGAAAATTCAGCTTGTTATGGATGAACAAGACAGTGGAAAACGAACAGTAAAAATGACTGAGAAGGCTGTAGAACAGGGGTCTCCAACCTTTTCCCCTCTGAGAGCTACCTCTAAAGAAAAAAAATTACGGAGAGCTACTTGTGTTTTATATCATGTGTAACATTTATTCACACGTATCTAAATCCCTGAATAAGGTTTCGTTTGGCACAAGCATATACGGAACATACATCCAACACTCACTATGTGTGTAAGAACATTAATACTCAAATTAAACTCAAAGTATGCATGTCAAAACATTTGTTTTTTTTGCATGAACATTTTCAAAATATTGGCAGCCAATACAAACAATCAAAATACAGAAATGTAACTAAATATGTATCAGTATGGATGTCTATGCATTTCTTTCTTTTCAGCTATCACTGATAAACTCACATTTTTTGCATAACATTTACAAAACACTGACCTCTAATACTCACACTTTGTGTGAAACATAGCCCAAATTGAACTCATCAGCATATGCATTTCTTTATCTGTTCAAACTATAAAACACATTAAACTCACATTTTTTGCATGAACATTTACAAAACACTGCACTTTGTCAAAACATAACTCACACCTTTGAAATCACATAGGCTACTATTGATGTTGAACAATTATAACTTCTTAACTTTGTCCACATCACACTTTCAGTAATGTATTCACTAGCCTACATATTCAGTCAAGCACCTTTAGTTAGTGAGATACCTGGCACTGCATGGTGCCAACAAGAGAGCTGTATGCTGGAATATACCCACTTAGGTTCACTCTTATGGAGTCTTTCAAATGTTCATCTGTCAGTCTTGTTCTGAACTTAGATTTGATGACATTCATGTCAGAAAAGGAAGATTCACAGAGGTATGTAGACCCAAACAAAGCAGCTGTCTTCAGAGCTGCTTGACACACATTCTTATAGTTTTCTGGCTCAACCAAGCTCCAGAAATGTTCAGCATGCTGTTGAGATTTCAGCTGTATGTCGTTTTGGAGTTTTAAAAGTTCCATTTCTATTTCCACAGTATCGATACAGAAAAGGTCTGCCATCTGCCCAGAAATCTGACTAATGTCCACATTCATGAATGGGTTGGAAATTAATGTCACACAGGGCTCAAGTCTCTCAAAGTCTCTGAACCTGTCTGCAAACTCCTGGCCAAGCTTGATCAAGAGGTCACAGTACTTCTCTGTGTTCAAAGCATCAGCTACCCCTGCATGGGTTTCCAAAACCTTTGTGACAGAGGGGAAATGCTGGAATCTTTTGGCCTTCAACTGCTGGATGAAAAAGGCCAGTTTTGCGCTGAATGCGTTAACAGCACTGATCATGTTGCAGACGTCTTTCTCTTTACCTTGCAACTGTACGTTCAAGTTATTCATTTTCTCAGTTACATCTGTCAAAAACGCAAGATCAAGGACCCACGCTGCATCAGATAACAAGGTGGTGTCCTCCCCCCTCTCTTCCAAGAAAATCTTGATTTCACCCAGCAAGGAAAAGAAACGTTGCAGTACTTTACCCTTACTGAGCCATCTGATGTCAGTGTGGAGCAGGAGATCTCCATAGGCCACAGTGCATTCCTCCAGGAATTGCTTGAAGGTCCTGTGTTGCTTAGCCTTTGCTCTGATGGAGTTGATAATCTTGACAACCGACTCCATGACATGTTCAAATCCCATGACCTTCGCGCATAAAGCCTGGTGAATTATGCAATGGTAGGCCAGAAATGGCGGAAACTCCGGGTCTGCTTTGCATCAGGCAATAAATCCAGAGTGACGACCTGTCATCGCTGGTGCTCCGTCAGTGGTTATTGACACCAGCTTTTCAATAGGGATCTTCTGTTCCGTGAAGTAGTTCTTCACAGCATTGTAAATATCGACTCCCCTTGTTGTAGTTTTCAATGAAAGTAAAGTCAAAAACTCCTCATGCGCAGTGAAATCATCAAAAACCATGCGGATGAAAACAGCCAGCTGGGCTGTATCGCTGGCGTCAACAGATTCATCCAGCTGAATAGAAAACCATTTACACCTGTTAATGTCAGTTTCCAACTGTCTTCCCGCATCCACAGCCAGTGCAGACACTCTCCTTGCCATTGTATTTGCACCAAGTTGTACATCAGCAAAAGCAGACAATATTTCTGTCTTACATTTATGGTCCTTGAATAACGTTTCAGCCACGGCGGTCATGGCCTCCTTTACAACACTGCCATCAGTGAAGGCCTTTTTGCGTTTTGTCAGGATGTGCGCCACTTTAAACGAAGCCTCCGTACAAGCAGTAGCCTTCTGTGCTGGTCTGGTAAAAACAGACTGCTGTCGTTGTAGCTGTATTTTCAGGTCCTTTATCTTTTCTTTTCGTAGATTGCTACCAGCGGGAAAGTTCCGTGAGAAGGTGCTGTGGACTGTGGTGAAATGGCGCTCCACATTGCATTTTTTACCGACCGCCACGCTTACTCCACAGATCAAACAAACACACTTGTCCTTTACACTTGTGAAACAAAAGTCTATTTCCCAATTCTCGTGAAAAAAGTATGTTTTCCGCCTCTTGTTGCATTCAGCGGCCATGGTCAAGCTAATGCTGCGTTCAGTGTTTGCCACATTAACATCGGAGGTCGGAACTGGGAGTGACGTCACATTCGAGGTCGGAAAGTCGGAAAAGATGGACGCGCCTTGTTTACAGATTTAGCAATTACCTCGGGTTAGCCATTGTTAGCAATACCGGTTGATAACAGCGCTCTGTGTCATATTTTGTGAAAACAAATATCGTAGCAACATATCTTCAGATAGAAGATGAGCGGTACTTTATGTACAGGTGACAAATGAAATTGGCATATTATGAACATTTGTGTTTAAATCTTATATATACAGTCTATGGTTTAAATGTAAACTATTTGGCGAGCTACTTTGAAGGGGGCGGCGAGCGACTGGTAGCTCGCGAGCGACGTGTTGGAGACAGCTGCTGTAGAAGAACGCAAGGCTAGACAAATCCAAGCACACAAATGCAAGCTGTCCCAGCTAACTAGCATGATAAAGCAAATTGAGCAATTAATGGAAGATGATGCAAATGTCGACACTGTAAAAAATAGATTGCGTGTTGACTTTAGTATTTTGCATCAAGAGTTGTCCAACCTAAATTCTGGTTTGCAACAATTAATGGATGAGGACGAATATGCTGATAATCAAAATAATTGGTTTTATCCTAAAGATAAATCAATGGATGATTTCTTCTGGAAATGTGAGGAATGGATGAAAGTGGACATGAAACGCTCAGTGCAGGCTGAAGAGTGTGATGAACAAGTAACACACACAGAGGCCTACATCATCAAAATCGACTACTAAACGTACAAGTAGACGCGGATCACTATTTGGAAGCGAGTTGTCAGCTTCTTCCTCAATCAGAATAAAGGCAGAAATGGAGCGTGCATCTTTAAATGCAAAGGCTGCTGCTTTAAGGGAGAAGTTGGCCATAGAAAAGGAAGAAGCAGATTGGCATGCAGAAAAGGGATACAGAGAAGCAGAGCACAAAAGAATAGAAGCCGCCATAAAGGCTAGAAAAGAAATGCATGAAATGCAGACTGCTCTTGCTGAGTCAGATGCAAAAATTGAAGTTTTGCAAAAATATGAATACACACAAGCAGGCACGAGCATCATTGACATTGATGAACAGGTTGGCGAAACAGAGGTAAAAACTACTTTTCAACTACCATTACAGCACGTAATAACTAATCCCGACGTTAAACCCATTCTTCAGCCAGCAATGCCTCAAAGAGCCTCAACTGCAAAAGACATGGAACTCAATAGTGGACCTGGGCTTGATAGTCTATGCAAGGCCATCTCTCAGCAAGTCAATGTGACAGAGTATCTGGTGAAGAATCACAACGCTTCATTACTTCCCCATCTCACTATTCCAATATTCAAGGGTGACCCGCTTGAATATAAATCCTTTATCAGATCTATTGAACATGGAGTTGAAGGCCGCACTGGCGACAATCGTGATCGCCTACAATTTTTGCTGCAGTACACAAGTGGACAACCGCACGACTTAGCCTAGTTAAGAGCTGCATCCACATGGAACCCTCAGCAGGTTATGCTAAAGCAAAACAAATGCTGAAGGAGTTTTTCGGCGACGACTACAAGATAGCAGAAGCTTACATAAAGGAGGCTTTGGATTGGCAGACAATTAAGCCAGAAGATGGCGCCGCACTACAGTCCTTCGCATTATTCCTCACTGGATGCTCAAACACAATGACAGATATTAGCTACATGGAAGACTTGGATAACACAGCTAACATAAAGGCATTGGCTAACAAGCTTCCATACAGACTCAAAGAAACCTGGAGAAAATCTGCCTGTGACCTACAAGAAAAAACAAAGAAAAGAGCGAAGTTCAAGGATTTCGTCAACTTTGTCAACAAGCAGGTTAGATATATGTTACACCCACTCTATGGAAACATAAAAGAAACCACCACAGGCATGAAAGACCCAGTCCGACCAAAACCACAATATGCCCAGACATTCAAACCCAAGAAGGTATTCACAACAGCCGTTGTTCCCGCCGGAATCGAAAACAAAGTCAAGATGGAAAACGACAAGCAAGCAACTTTAAAAACACAACCTGTCACAGTGGACGCAAACAGCAAGCCTTGTGTTTATTGCAAAGGAGAGCAACACAGCCTCACAGTCTGCAGAAAACTCAAGGGCAAGCCACACAAAGAAAAGATTGACTTCTTGAGACGCAAAGGTTTGTGTTTTGCATGTTTGAAACACGGTCACATGAGTAGCAGCTGCAAAGAGAAAGTTCAATGTGAAGAGTGCTCTCGACTGCATCCCACACTGCTGCACATGTACACTAAAGACTTGCAGGGAGAAACTGCAACAGAAAGTCGTGGACAACAATCTTTATCAAGTGCTCTTGTACAAATGACTGAAACTGTTGGCATCATTGGGGCCGGTAAGGATTGTGTCCTTTCCATTATTCCAGTGTGTGTCAAGGCACAAAAAGGAACCAAGGCAGTGAGAACATATGCCTTTTTGGACCCAGGTAGCTCAGCTACTTTCGCTACAGAGTCACTGATAAACCAACTTAACATGAATGGACGCAATGTTAATATCTCGTTGCGTACTATGGGTAATGAATCTGTTGTGAACACATGCATTGTCACTGGACTGGAAATCAGTAGTCTGGATGGCAACCAGTTTATTGAACTTTCAGAGGTGTATTCACAAAAACACATCCCTGTAACCAAAGATAATATCCCCCGCCAAGAGGATGTTATCAGTTGGCCTCACCTAAAGGAGGTGAAACTTCTCACTATCAAAGCTGGGGTTGGATTACTCATAGGAGCAAATGTTCCCAAGGCGATGGAGCCACTACAAGTGGTCAACAGCGTGGACGATGGACCATACACCGTGAGAACAATATTAGGCTGGACTGTAAATGGACCGCTCAGGGGTGGAAGTGGTACAATGGAGACAAACAGATTGACAGAAGTCTTTGCTAATCGAATCTCACTAGCTAAGCTAGAAGAGCTCTGGCAACTGCAGTTCAAGCAGGACTTTCCCGATGCCGGACAAGACGAGGATATCGAAATGTCCAAGGATGATCACAAGTTCGTCAACACGGTGTGTCAATCCGCAAAACTTTCGGAAGGTCATTACAGTGTGTGTCTTCCAGTGAGGAACAAGTCATTGTGTATGCCAAACAACAGATCAGTTGCAGCGCAACGGGCTTTGAACTTACGAAAAAGATTTTCTAAAGACGCCAAGTTTTATGCGGAATACGTTGCATTCATGGATGACATACTCAAGAAAGGTCATGCTGTAAAGCTCGACAGTACAGAACAGGAGCCAACTGAAGGGCGGACATGGTATCTGCCTCATCATGGAGTCAGACATCCAGTCAAGCAAAAACTGCGCGTCGTCTTTGACTGTGGAGCAAGCTTTGGAGGGACATCGCTGAACCAACAGCTCCTGCAGGGACCGGACCTGACAAGCTCACTAGTGGGGGTCCTTATGAGGTTCCGACAAGAGACTGTGGCAGTTATGGCTGACGTGGAGGCCATGTTCTACCAGGTCAGGGTCAGCAATGAAGACACGGATCTCCTCAGGTTTCTCTGGTGGCCTGACGGGAACTATGAGCAGGAACTTGTTGAACACAAGATGTTGGTCCACATCTTTGGCGCAACATCATCGCCAAGTGTGGCAACCTTTGCGCTTCAGAAATGTGCAACAGATTTTGAGGAAGAATTCTGTCAGGAAGCTGCCAGAACAGTCAAGAAAAATGTCTACGTAGATGACTGTCTTAAGTCAACTACTGATGAAGACACCGCAATCACCCTTTGCGCCGACCTGAGGAACATGTTGGCAAAAGGTGGATTTCGACTGACAAAATAGTCAAGCAACAGCCGGAAGTTGCTCAACTCAATACCTGAAGAGGAAAAGGCTCAAGGGTTTCAAGATCTGGATTTGGACGAAGATAACTTGCCGATGGAGAGAGCATTAGGAATCCAGTGGTGTGCCGAATCAGATCGGTTCAAGTTCAAGATCAACCTCAAAGATCGACCACACACTAGGAGAGGCTTGCTTTCCCTCGTCAGTTCCATCTTTGATCCGTTGGGCTTTCTTGCTCCAGTGGTGCTGCCCGCAAAACGAATCCTGCAAGATTTATGCCGGCAGAAGTACAGCTGGCATGAAGAGCTGCCGGACAACGTCATTAAGAGCTGGAAAAAGTGGATTTCAGGTCTGCAACTGCTTGAGTACTTTGGAGTCGACAGATGCGTCAAGACAAAGCAGTTTGGTGCACCAGTTTTCGCTCAGCTACATCACTTCGCTGACGCGAGTGAAGACGCCTACGGAACAACAAGCTACCTACTGCTGCGCACTGCAGCTGGGGAAGCTCAATCCACCCTGATGATGGCAAAGGCAAGGGTCGCGCCCTTGAAGTCCCCAACCATACCAAGAATGGAACTGACTGCAGCCACAGTCATCAAAATGGACAAGCTTCTGAAGAAAGAGCTCGAACTGGAACTTCACGACTCCATCTTTTGGACAGATAGCACAGCTGTGTTAAAGTACTTGAACAGTGAAAGCACAAGGTTCAAGACTTTTGTCGCTAATAGAATCTCAGCAATCCTGGAGCATTCTCAGACTTCGCAGTGGAGATACGTCAACACCACTCTGAATCCCGCTGATCATGTCTCGAGAGGACAGACTGTTGAAGCATTCCTGAAATGTGAAAGCTGGCTTTCAGGACCAAATTTCTTGCTTTGCTCACAAGATCAGTGGCCCAAGAATCTAGATCCTGGAATGCTGGACGTCAACGACCCAGAAGTCAAAGAGATGTACTCAGATAATGGCACCAACTTCCGGTCTGCCGACAGTGAGTTGAAGAAATCGATCCAAGAGTGGAACACTAAAAAGATCGCAAAACAGTTGCAACAGAAGGGCGTCCAATGGCACTTCAATCCTCCCGCAGGTTCTCACCACGGAGGAAGCTGGGAGCGGCTGATCCGCTCAGTGAGGAAGATTCTGAACATCACAGTGAAGGAACAACTTTTGGATGAAGAAGGTCTCCATACCTTGCTGTGTGAAGCTGAGGCTGTCATAAACAGCAGGCCCATCACAAAGTCATCTTCAGACCTCAATGATTTAGAGGCTTTAACACCCAACCACCTGGTGTTGCTCAAGATCAAACCTGAATTACCACCAGGGGTATTCAACAAGGACGACCAGTACGCTAATCGTAGATGGAGACAGGTCCAGTACCTCGCGGACGTGTTCTGGAAACGCTGGTGCAAGGAATACCTCATGCAGCTTCAAGAACGTCAACGATGGTTCACGCCTGGAAGAAACTTCTGCGTCGGTGATGTGGTGCTGATTGTAGACGACACTTCACCCAGAAATTCATGGCCACTTGGAAGAATTGTGGAAACCTTTCCCGACAAGAAAGGCCTGGTTCGTCAGGTGAAAGTCAAGACCAAGACCAATGAGCTTTGTCGTCCAATAACAAAGCTATGTCTTCTGCAAGAATCAGAAGATAATTGATGAACTGTTTTGAAAGACCCGTTTGGACAGGGCGATGAACAAGAATAAGATTTGTTTATATTGTTGTTCTTTAACTACAGTAAAAGTAACATAGCATGTAGGCTCCTTTAATTTAAGTTAAAAGTTTGAGTAATTGTCTTCAAGGGCATTGATTACAATTAGGGGCCGGTAATGTAGGAGCCTAAATGCAGTTTGTTGGTGTTTTGATACACTCATGGGAGGAGTTTCCGGGGTTAATCTGGGGTCAGTCAGGAAATGCAAGAGTGGAGCCAAACAGTTTTTTGACCTCTCTCATTCTCTCTCGATCTTTGGATAAACTGTATAACTTTGTAAAAAGACATTATTTTCTGTGCTTATTTTTCTTGAATTGAAGTAAACGGTTGAATTTACCGAGTTGTCCTGTGGATTTTTTGGATTTGGATTACGACGAGGGAGATTGTTACGAGCGTCAAGCTAAGGCTTCATTCACTGGAAAGCTACAGTACCATTGTGGATTGTCGTTTTCTACAAACATCTGAAAATCACTAAATACATGTTCAAAAAAAAAAGAAAGTGCAGATGGCAGTGACATAGACCCAATTGGAAGACTGGATCAATGATATCAAGGAGTGGGCAGAAGGTGAGGAAAAGATTAACATACTGTATATATGACTTTACAAAAAGTTTAGCCCTACTGCAATTTTGATTTTCATTGAATTATTAGGCTCTATACCTAGACCAGTTCGGTTGAAGACAAGGTATTTCACATACATTTTAATATTGAATCATATTAACTCACTTATTTCTTTCCTGGCACCAAAATCAACAACCCCAAATGATGCTGATGCCTTAGGCAACAGGAGGTGTTGGTGGCTAGTATCAAGAGTGTCTTTATAAAGATACACACGGCAACAAAGGTCCTGCCAGGATCCGACGCAAAATCAGGAACGAGAAGGGGATCCGGAGTTTTGTTGTCGAAACTTTCAACAGAGTGGTTCCAAGTACAGAAACTCTGTGCTTGGAAACCATTCTGTCTGGTGAGACAGCTTGACCATGGCAGCTACCACACAGTGGTATGTTTTCTAGTCTATTGACTATTTCCAACAAATCTGACACATAACCCATAATGCATCAAATGTCAATCTGTAATTCCATAGGTCACTATTAATATATATATATATATTTTTTTTTTTACATACACATGACTTGAGTCTTTGTTATAAATGCACTCCCGACTCTGTGGATCTAAAGACCAATAGAAAGGCATTTGACATCATCATGGCAATAAGGAGACTTCAGGAGGAGGAGAAGATTGTGGTCACTGAGATGGGCCACCATTGGAAAGTTCTCAAAGCCTGTACTGATTCCGTAAAAGAGCTGTCCTGCCTGCTGCCCAGTGAGATGATTAAAACTATGTATTCATATTATAAATCCTATTAACATACCAAAAAATTATGACATTTTTACTAACAGACGCTCTATGTTATTCTATTTAAGACCCGCCTTTGAGCCTGAGCGAAGAGGGGTTGAAAGGGCTCCAATACATTGTCTTGAGGAAGTTGCAAATCATCAGAGATGACAAAGAACACCAGAGCCTGTTACCTTCAAGTTTTGTCTGGAGCAGAAAACAGCAACTTCCTCCAGAGTGCTTCATCTGAGGATTTTCTCAGTGACTCTGATTTGGAAATCGAATAGGAACTGATACCAGACAGATAACAACAAACCGACACAGGGGAGTTTGTCATTGTTTCTCTACATATTCATGTGTGTATGTGTATGTAAGTTTGTGAATAAATATATATATATATATATATATATATATATATATATATATTTATATATGCGTATATGCGTATAGCTCTTTAATTTATTTTTGTGTTAGTATATTGTATGTGTACTCATAATTTGTGTCAATAAAGCTATTTCATAGCTATTAAAACTTTACTTTCACATAAGGGATCACATCTCCTTGTTGGCCAATGTTGCATTTTGAAGGTTTTCTGTGAGGAGAAAGACACATTGATAAAACTATGTATTTGTGTGTATATTCCTCTAATATGTGTTATCTTTAAATTCACTCTTATAACACCTAGCAAAAAGTGTTCATTTTATATTGTTTAATCTTTATTCAGTAAATGTAAATGATCTTTAGGTTGAAGTTATTAAGAGGACAATTCCAGGTTTTGACATAAATTGTTTTTGTAAGCTTAGCGGAAAGGCTACATTTACTCATGATCCTCAGGTGTATAAGAACTGATGAAGCCAGTTTGTCAAACTATGTGTACCATTATGTAATTAAAATATAATAATATATGTAATTATTCAATAACAATTATTATTATTCCCATCTAGGGCTGTCACGATATCAGATTTTCCCTCCACGGTTATCGTGGCCAAAATAATTCACGATAACAATATTATCGCGATATCTATAGAAAATGTTGACAAAATAATAATAATATTGCTATCAGTCAAATTCATCTCAAATTCATTAGGTTATTGTGCATTTTGTGCCTAGTGTACAAAAATAGCAACAAAAACTGTTGTCTTCTTGAGATTGTGTATTTTGGAGCAACTGTTGTCATCAGTGCTTTAAACCCTGGCCTCTCTAACAATTTTAAAGGACATCATGCTTAGCTATAAAGTAGGCCAATGATTTAGTGATGGCTTCCATCTGACATGCACTAGCCATGTCTACTTTCCTTTTCTTATCCATTGACTCAAACACCATTAGCTGACCTGACTCCCTGGCTCTGTGTCGCTTCTTTGATGCTGTGGCTGCCTAACAAATAACCAGGGGAGAGAAAATACTGTTTAGTCCAACGCCATGATAACTAAGCTTTAACACAACTAAGACTTTAATGTAACATTTATCGTCTCTGGGCTAGCAAACTAACTGCAACTTACTCTCTGTACCGTGGCAAAGTCTGCAGGGTGATCAACGCGAAGGTGGGTGGACAGGTTGGTAGTATTGCCCCATTTTGCACTTACTGTTGCTTGACTGGGGTCTCTATCTCTTACTCCCACACTGGCGAGGCAACTGTTTTTGGGTGCGTCTAGCTCTCCTCTGTAATCTCCTCCGACATGCTTTCGTGCAACAGTAGTGGCCACACAGCACAGCATACACTGTGCTAGTAGCTGCTAGCTAGTTACCGCGTCTTCTATTTTTCTGTTTTATGGCGGGGTGGCACAACCAGTGTTAACCAGAGGAATTTGAACCAGATAGTTACTGGCGTTGGATTATGTACGATATTATCATATGTGTATTATTTACATATTGTAGTGAATGTAATATACAGAATTCACCTCCTTCTTAAGTGTGGTTCTACACACTGTTGTTTCATGCCTGTAAGTATGACCGTTGGTTTATGCTTAAAAGTACAACTGTAAAAAGGGATCGTGGTCCCTTTAATTAATCTGTGTTTACGATGACGTGGAGCCCCATGCTTGTTGGTTTACAGGACAGCGCCATCTTGTTTTGTTTTAACTTTGACTGTGTGATTAAACGAGACACGCATTCGTGTCCTCAACTTTAATGAACGTCTCCTGCGTTTCAATACGATCTCCACACTGGTGACCCTGACGTTTGTTTGCTGGACGTATCCAGAGACACAACACGACACGAAAATGACGGTGAACGCTGTTACCCTCAAACTCCCCGAATTCTGGGAATCATCTGCGTCAGCATGGTTTGCCCAGACTGAAGCGCAGTTCGCGTTGCGTGAAATCACCGTTGATACTACACGTTACTACTACGTTGTATCAGCTCTTGGAAATTCAACAGCATCCAGAGTGGTGAGCCTCCTTAAAAATCCTCCCGCAGCTGAAAAGTATGCAACACTTAAAGCCCACCTGTTGAAAACGTTTGAACTGTCAGATGCTGAGAGAGCCAGCAGGCTTTTCTCCCTTCAGGGACTGGGTGACAGCAAACCGTCTGAGCTCATGGACCGTATGCTGGATCTCCTAGGTGAGCACAGACCCGATTTTCTTTTCATGCAACTTTTTCTGCGTCAGCTGCCTTCCCAAGTGAGAGCTGCATTAGCAAACACCACAATCACTGATTGTCGGAGACTGGCTGAAGAGGCTTTTTCCTGGCGAGTCAAGGGCACTGTGTCATGGCGGCGCTCCTTCCCGCGCACGTCGTTCCTGTGCCACAGGACGATTCCGCACTCATTGCTGCAACATCTTCTCGTCGGCAGCAGTTTTCAGGCCCCCAGCTGTTTTCGGGTATGTGTTTTTACCATGAGAAGTTTGGACCGAAGGCTCTTAAATGCCGTCCTCCATGCAGTTTCGGCGGGTCGGGAAACGCCAGGGCCGGCGCTCAGTAGTGGCCATGAGCGTTGGCCGCGTAGGCAGGCTGCTTTTCATCCGTGACAGCATCTCCGGACGACGTTTCCTGTGCGACACGGGTGCACAGAGGAGAGTCCTCCCTGCATCCCGTTTGGACATTGCGACAGACAGCCATGGCCCCCCTATGGAAGCTGCTAATGGGACCCCCATCCGCACATATGGAAAGAGATATGTTGAGTTGTGTTTCGGAGGGCATCGGTTTGGCTGGGATTTTTTTTACAGCCAACATTGCTTTTCCCCTCCTTGGTGCCGATTTTTTGTGTGCACACGGACTGTTAGTGGATGTCAAGAACCGCCGTTTGATTGACGCTGTCACGTTTTGTTCATATAGGTGCACGCTCAGCCGGGCTGACTCCATACAACTGTCTAGTATGCTCTCATCCTCAGATGACTTCCAACGTCTACTGGCTGGTTTCCCGGCCCTCACTCAGCCCACTTTCTCGGCGTCTGCCGTGAAGCATGGTGTGGAGCACCATCTCGCCACTACTGGTCCTCCCGTTTACGCCCGTGCTCGGCGCCTCGACCCGACCAAGCTTGCCGTTGCAAAGGCTGAGTTTGCTAACATGGAGCGCCTGGGCATAGTCCGCCGATCCGACAGCCCGTGGGCGTCACCCCTCCACATGGTCCCCAAACCCGGTGGCGGCTGGCGCCCGTGTGGCGACTACCGGCGGCTTAATGAGGCAACAACACCTGACCGATACCCAGTCCCGAACATTTTTTTTTTTTCATCACACCTGGCTGGTATGGTGATTTTTTCCAAGGTTGACCTCGTCCGGGGTTATCATCAGGTGCCGGTACACTCACTGGACATTCCCAAAACAGCAGTTATCACGCCATTTGGCCTGTTTGAGTTTTTGAGAATGCCGTTCGGCCTTAAAAATGCTGCTCAATCTTTTCAACGCCTCATGGACTCTGTCCTACGAGACCTGCCTTTTCTTTTTGTGTACTTGGACGACATCCTGGTAGCAAGCACTTCCAAAGCTCAGCATCTGGCGCACCTCAGAACCCTTTTTGAGCGCCTCAGCCAACATGGGCTAATTGTTAACCCCGCCAAGTGCCAATTCGGTCTCTCCACCATCGATTTCCTGGGACACAGAGTCACCAAGGATGGTGCAGTCCCTCTCCCATCAAAGGTGGAGGCGGTGACACAGTTTCCACGCCCGCTCACTGTCAAGGCCCTGCGGGAGTTCCTGGGCATGGTGAATTTTTACCACCGGTTCATTCCTCGAGCCGCCCAGTTCATGCGGCCCTTGCACGAGGCCTTGAAAGGTAAGCCCAAGCACGGTGTAGACTGGACTGAAAGCAGGGTCAAAGCTTTTGCTGACACAAGGACAGCCCTGGCGAACGCCGCCATGCTGGCACATCCTTCTCCCTCAGCCTCCATCGCCATCACCTCGGACGCCTCAGACTACGCTGTCGGTGCCGTCTACGAGCAGTGGGTAGGCGGGGCCTGGCAGCCGCTTGCTTTCTTCAGCTGTCAGTTGCGCCCCAGTGAACGGAAGTACAGCACCTTCGACCGGGAGCTGCTTGGCCTCTACCTCGCCATCAGACACTTTCGTTCCCTGCTGGAAGGGCGACACTTCACCGCTTTTGTCGACCACAAGCCGCTGACTTTCGCCATGGCCAAGGTGGCTGAGCCGTGGTCCGCCCGCCAGCAACGTCATCTGTGCTACATTTCCGAGTTCACCACGGATTTACAGCATGTTGCAGGTAAGGACAACCAGGTGGCTGACTGCCTGTCACGGGCTGTGGCAGGGGCAGTCCATCTTGGTTTGGATTACAGCCGAATGGCAGCGGACCAGACCACAGACCCAGACGTGCAACACCTTAAGAGCTCAACTACTGGGCTGATGATGGAGGATGTGGTTTTTGGCGATACCAGCACCACGCTCCTGTGTGATGTCTCTACAGGCTCCCCTCGGCCAATCATTCCCATGGCTTGGCGACGACAAGTTTTTGATGCCGTCCATGGTCTCTCCCACCCTGGTTCTAAAGCGTCACAGAGGCTGGTTGCGGCAAAATTTGTTTGGCACGGCCTCAAGAAGGACGTTCGGGACTGGGCTAACACCTGTGTTGAGTGCCAACGGGCCAAAGTACACCGCCACACTAAAGCCCCGTTAGAGTTGTTCCCAGTGCCAGAGAGACGGTTTGACCATGTTAACATTGATCTGGTCGGCCCTCTGCCCTCCTCACAGGGTTTCACCTACCTGTTGACCATGGTTGACAGGACCACCCGTTGGCCTGAGGCTGTGCCACTGACATCGCTGGCATCTGTGGAGATGACACGTGCATTTATCGGCACCTGGGTTGCCCGTTTCGGCACTCCATCAGACATATCCTCTGACCGGGGCGCGCAGTTTACGTCTGAGCTGTGGAACGCTGTTGCCCAGAGCCTAGGAGTGAAACTCCACCGCACTACTGCATATCACCCGCAGGCGAACGGACTCTGTGAGCGGTTTCATAGGTCGATGAAGGCTGCTCTTCGTGCCAGCCTCAAAGACTGCAACTGGGTCGACAAGCTCCCGTGGGTAATGCTGGGCATCAGAACTGCACCAAAGGAGGACCTACAGTCCTCATCCGCAGAGCTTGTTTATGGCCAGCCGTTGCGGGTTCCAGGGGATTTTGTCCCTAGCACCACTGCCCCTTGGTCTGCAACTCTCCAGCGAGCCACGCTACTGGACAATGCGAGGCTTTTCGCTCCTATCCCTACTTCCCGTCACGGCCTCCCTCAGTCGCACATCCCCGCTGGGCTTCAGACGGCTGATTATGTTTTCATTCGCCACGATGCCCACAGGGGACCGCTACGCCCGCCCTACGAAGGTCCATTCCGTGTGTTGGAGACAGGGGATAAACATTTTGTGGTGGACATAGGTGGCAAACCGGAGCGACTCTCTGTTGACCGCCTCAAACCCGCTCATTTGGATGTGGCTAGGCCCATTGAATTGGCCCAGCCCCCAAGACGCGGGCGACCTCCGGGTCTGCCCCCACCCCCTGCTCCCCTCCCTCCCAAACCCCCACACTGCATGCCCCACACCTGTGTCATGGTGAGACACCTGCCGCAGTAGTGCCTCCTCTGCCTCCTGTACGGCACAGCCGTTGTGGCCGTTTAATACGACCACCTCACCGATGACTGTTTTTTTGTTTTTCTTCTTATATGGTGAATTCTGGGGGGACGTGTGTAGTGAATGTAATATACAGAATTCACCTCCTTCTTAAGTGTGGTTCTACACACTGTTGTTTCATGCCTGTAAGTATGACCGTTGGTTTATGCTTAAAAGTACAACTGTAAAAAGGGATCGTGGTCCCTTTAATTAATCTGTGTTTACGATGACGTGGAGCCCCATGCTTGTTGGTTTACAGGACAGCGCCATCTTGTTTTGTTATAACTTTGACTGTGTGATTAAACGAGACACGCATTCGTGTGCTCAACTTTAATGAACGTCTCCTGCGTTTCAATACGATCTCCACACATCTTCAATATTTAATTTTTTAAATATCAAGGTTACCGTAAATACCGGTATATTGTGACACCCCTATTCCCATCTTAATTTTGTCCAAGTTATTCTTTTGTGTCGCGTTTTGTGGGAGCACACGCCAGGACACATTATTTGCATGCTTGAATTTGGTAAAAAAAATGAGAACCAGTGGTGGGCTGTCAGGGCCAGCAAGGCCTTCTCTGCTGGCCTAAACATCATCAGAATATAAATTAAATTTCGATATATGTTTTCCACAAATACGTATTAAATTATTCCCCATAGTCTATTCTCTTCATTTTATAGCGTTCGTCTTGGCTGCGCTGCTTCCAGCCTCAGAACGAGATTTGGAGGGCTGGCCTTTATGTTAGAGCTTTTATCCAATCATATTTCAGCCATAATGTGTTGCTAGGGTCAAAGAAATCTGCCCTTAGGCCTTCAGAATCAACAGTGCGGGCGGCTGTAAGCTTAAAGTGAACGCAAACAAAACTGTGGCGTTAACCAATCAGATTTCGAGGTGGCGACAACGGGCCAGCTAGCAGGAAGCACTTGGAAGCACTGGTGCTTTTGAAAACCTTTGGGGACACCCGAGTGGATCTACAGCTCAACGAACAAGTGCGCAGGGAAACGGAGCTCCACAACGAAAGGGTGAACAAAAATAGGGAAATATTGAAAGACTGATTGATTGTGTCCTGTTTTTGGGTAAACAGGAACTTTCATTTAGGGGACACGATGAAAGCGCCGAGTCCAGAAACAGAGGAAACTACGTGGAGCTTCTTTCTTTTCTTGCTGAGAACAACACAGATTTGCATTACCACCTGTACACAAACAACATGTTTACTGGGACGTCAGGCAAAATACAAAACGACCTGATTTATGCTATTGCTGAAGTGATGGGAGAAGAGATCAAAATGAAGATTAAAAAAGCACCCTTTGTCGCTGTTATGGTGGACGAGACGTCAGATGTGGGTAATGTAGCACAGCTGGCACTTGTCCTGCGTTATGTGACAGACACAGGTGTCAAGGAGCGGTTTGTCAGATAATCTGATTAATTAAGTTAACTGTAAATGCTGATGTATTGATTATAAATGCTTCGGAAATATTAATATAACTCTGTTGTACTTGACTATGTTAAGGTGATGCAATGCCCGGTTATACTGCGTTTCTGTCTAAATGTATAGTTTCTAGAGCCATGGCGTCATAATGATGGTATTAAGAGGTGGAATAATTCAGGTAGGACTGTGTAGGACAGACCTGGGCATCTCCCGGCCCACGGGGCGTCCCTGACCGGCCCGCGTGAGGTCAATCAGAACATGAATGAAAAAATATTTATACCGTTCATGCTATAAAAGTGTGTTGCTCGTGGGTTTTTTTATTTACGTTTGCCGCATGTGCGTATTATACGTCCATGACGTGTGTGGGTGAACAGAGACAAGTGATGCTGGCCAGCTAGCCCTCAAAATGTCAGCTCATGCCAAAAATAAAAACAAGACATGGATTGCTAAATATTTTTTTACAGAAGTCAAAGGTAAAGCTGTGTGTTTAGTTTGTGGTACACAGGTCGCTGTGTTAAAGGATTACAATTTGAATCGCCACTACGTGACCAAACACGAGGATTGATACAAGAACTTGTCTGATGAAGAGCGCGCCAGGGAGTTGGATGCTTTGCTAGCTAAACTGCAAAACCAACAAGAACTTTTTACAAAACTTTGCACACCCAGAGATGCGGCTGTCAGGCCACGTTAAGTCATATCCCACAAAATCGGCAGAAAAAGTAAGCCGTTTTCTGACGGAGAGTTTATTAAGGAGTGTTTGGTGGACTCTGCAGCACTAATATGCCTGGAGAAAAAGGGTGCATTTGGGGACGTGCCCCTCTCTCGGCGCTCTGTAACGAGGAGGGTTGAGGACATCCCGGGAAATCTGGAGCTTCAGCTGAAGAAAAGAGCGGTCAACTTTGACTATTTTTCTCTGGCTTTGGATGACAGCTGCGATGTATCTGAGACTGCCCAGCTACTCGTCTTCTTACGTGGGATAACTGCACACTTCAAAATCACGGAGGAGCTGGCAGCCAGGCAGTCAATGAGAGGAACAACTGGGAGTGATTTGTTCATGGAGGTAAATGCATGTTTGGACAAATTGGGACTCAAATGGGAAAAGCTGGCTGGTGTGACAACGGATGGTTGTCCAAATCTGAGAGGGAAAAATGTTGGACTTCTGGAGAGAATGCAGAATAAAGTGACAGAAATGAACCCCGAGCAGAAATTGACATTTTTGCATTGTATTACATTAGGTGTTGTTGATTTTGTAACTAAAATTGTTAACTTCATCAGGGCAAGAGCATTGAATCACTGACAGTTTGTTGCACTTTTGGAGGAAAATGAGACTGAACATCGTGACATAAGCTACCACACAGCTGTCAGGTGGCTCAGCCTGGGCAAAGTGCTGAAAAATGTCTGGGACCTGAGAGAGGAGATTAAGGAGTTCTGTGTGAAGAAAGAAAATGACGTCCCGCAGCTTTCACACGCAGACTGGCTGGTAGACCTTGGTTTTGCTGTTGATGTGACATCACTAATGAATGAACTAAATGTCAAACTGCAATGCAAGGGCCTTTTGTGCATGACATGTACGGCTTTCATGAGAAAGTTGCAGCTTCTCTCAAGCCAAATGAAGCACAGTATTCTCACCCACTTGCCAACACTGAAGGAAGCCGCACCATCAGCTGATCACCTCCACAGGTACTCATCCATGTTAGAAGCACTGCATGGTGAGTTTTCATGGCGATTTCAAGACTTCAACACAGTTGAGACTGACATGCACATGGTTTCTTCTCCCTTCATCTGCAGTGTGGATAATGCACCCAGTGATGTTCAGATGGAACTCATTGACCTGCAGTCTGACACACTTCTGGCAGAGCACTTTAAGTCAGTCTCACTGCTGGATTTTTACTCTTCTCTCAAAGAGGAGAACTTTCCACACCTGAGGAGGCATGCTCAGAAGATTCTAGTCCTCTACTACCTACACATGTGAACAGACATTCTCAGTGATGAAATTCAACAAATCCAGATACAGATCCTCTATCACTGATGATCACCTCTCAGCTGCCCTTCGCATATCCACCTCAGACGTTCAGCCAGATTTCAATGCACTTGTTCAAGCCCAAGCCAGACTGAATTTCTCTCAATGAACAGTAAAATGAACAGAAAAAAATTAAAAGCATGTATTGCTTTTTGTATAAAGTTAATCAATTGCATATCTTTAACATACTGCAAAACGACTTTTAGTGATTGTGAAGATGAGTTAAAAATAAAATGAAACACTGATGTAATGATTGTTTTTGTTTTTACTGTTTATTACTTCTATAGGAGTATTTTCAAATTTGACCTACACCACAATTTTATATATTTATATAAATATTTACAGAATATCTTTATTCTTCTGATAACCAGTAGCAGCTAATCAACATGTATAATTTACTTCTTTTTACAATGGGAGAAAATGAATATTGAGCAGAATTAAGTTCAAGTTATCTTGGTTCGGCCCTCCAACACAGTTCAGGTTTCTCATGTGGCCCCTTGTATAAATTAATTGCCCACCCCTGGTGTAGGACATCACTGAAGGCCTAGGTGTGAAATGCACGGCCCGCCACTGATGAGAACAATATAAATATTTAAATAGTAATCTTTTTGGGTGACTCATTTTGGTCAATATTTTGACAAAAAAAGAAACATCAATTGCATATGTTATAATTTGGGCCTTCAAAGCTCTCTCCAAATCTACACTTGGGATATATTGAGCCTGTGACAAGAGAAAATTAAAACTTTGGGGTAGAGTAACATCAAATACATTGTTGTAAAGGCCTCGAGCTGAATAGTAACATATGTCTGTATGAATGATATATGTACTAAAGAAAGGAAATAGCAAGTATAGCCAAATTATTTAACACATTGCATAAAGAGGAAACGTTTTATAATAAAATTAAGATGTAGGTTTATTTCCGAGATATTTTAGCTAGTATTTTAAAAACGTTTTTTCCGGTTTGTTAAGCAACTACGTTTCCCTGGAGCAATGATTGCCATGCAGCTTTGTAAAAATTGGCACCATAGTTGTATTTTCTTTTACTTTGCATAGAAAGAGTGATGTGAAAGGATATATCTACTAAATAAATGAAATAGCTAGTATAGCCAAATTATTAATTACACTGCATAAAGAAGAAATATTTTATAATAAAATTAGATGTTAGTTTATTTCGCATACATTTTAGCTAGTATTTTTATAAAGTGTTCTCCGGTTTGCATAGCATATAGTGTTGTAGATAAAATTGTACAATATATATGACATATATAAAGGGGACAGTTGGAAAACATTTGTAATGTGTATAAATAATACAAATATAATAACACCACCTTGATCCTTTTGTGGACATGAAGCAACTGGATGACCATAACATTCACCATCATTCTGATGAATTGTCAAAGTGTTTGTTTGTTGAGAATATCAATTCAAGAAAATATGTGAATTGACAGTGAGGAAAATATTTCTGTCTGATGTTCAGTGTCACATAATGGAAAGCCTGGAGCAGTTACTGGGAAATTATACATTTATTAACACATAAATAATAGATAACAGTAAAACAGAAGAAACAAAAAACTGTGTAAAGGCTCTCGCAAATATGTTCTCTCTCCATCAACTGAGTAATATGTATTTATTAAAAAAAAATACTAAATAACACTATGTGTCATCACTGGCTACATTGAACCTTCCGGCAACAAATCAAGAGAGAGAGAAGAACAAAGAAGAGAACACAACACGCAGACGTGTCCTGAAAGGTTTAACATAAAAAATGGTTGTGCTGCCTTCAGGCAGATATAAAACATTTTGGGACTTTTATTTAATGTGAAATTCATTTAGCAGGAATACTTTTATTTTGACATAATGTCACAGTGTTAGAAACAGGAAGTAGGGAGTTGGAAGTTAGTTGGAGCAAGGTTAGCTAATGTTAACATGCTGTGAAAGGGCTCCTTCTCACGAAACGCGGACTCATTTGCCCCAGCAGAGGCATCACTTGTATGTATTCCTTTCTTAATGTTGTTAAACTTTGTTGTAATTTATAATTTCATAGTTTATGTCGAATTCGTGTTGTTAAAAAGCAGTTATAAAAGTAAATGGTTTAAAAACGATTTTTTGAAGATGTTAGCTAAATGTTAGCTACAGGTCAGTTTAGGCACTGCAGTCAACAGTGAATGTCAAGGTCATTAGCTTAGCTTATCTAGTTGATGTATGTTAACTTTCCAACCAAGTAGAACCTAATTATATTTCTCATTGTTTTATTTTTAGTTTCACTTTCCTGACTTTGTGATTTTGTGAAGAATTTCAATAAAGACTGCATCACGGATAAAGGAAAGTTTAGCTCACTGTCTAGCTGGGTTCCCACACCTTAGTGAGGACAGTACAATGGTGTATGAATGCTATATCTACTACTTACCACATAGAGCAAGGCAACCAGCTTATTTTACACTCTGCTTTCCCCTACACGCACACACACACACACACACACACACACACACACACACACACACACACACACACACACACACACACACACACACACACAGCACAAACAGAACAATAATGAAGCAATTACTGGATATTCAATATATTCTTTTAGTATTTTTTGTAAAGGCCTGAATGAGTTACAACGGAAAATACGTAATCTCGGTTTTCTTTCTCCTCTTTTGTGGCCCCTCCTTTTGGGCGATGGCATCAGGAGGAGGAGCAGATAATGTCTTGGGTGGTGGCATGTTTGTATTGGATTGTAATTGGAAAGAAGAGGGCGAGGAGGGCGAGGTGGGGCAAGTGATACGATTCAGAATGAGCTCTGCACCGGAGTTCTCTGGATGCTCAAAGTTGGGGGTCTCTGGCTGCCATGCGCCGGTGGTCTCCGGCTGCTCTGCACCGGAGGTCCCTGTCTGCTCTGTGCTGGAGCTCTCGGATGGATGGATGAATGGATGAATGGATGGATAGTTTGAAAAGTACTTTATTGATCCCAATATGGGAAATGTTTGTGTTGCAGCAGCATAAAGACAAGGCATTGTACATGAGAGAAATTAAAAGATTAGAAATAAACAATTAAAAATCCCCAACAAAGTTGGTGGGAAGTTAGATAGTTTGAGGCTACTATTCTGCATTGACTTGACGAATACTTAAAATTAGGGCTGTCAGTTAAACGCGTTATTAACGGCGTTAACGCACCTTCCCTTTAATAGAACTATTTGTTTTAACGCGCGTTAATGCGTGTGCGTTCTGTGACCCTGGGCACGCTCCGTAGTTTTAGAAAATATCAGGAAAACATGGTAACGTTGCGGATCACAGCAGAAACACACTACAAATGGATAAAAAAAGTCACTTTTGAATGGAAAGTTGGGTTAGGGTTAGGGTTTAGCAGCGGGAGTGGTACTGCAGTCGCTTTACCGCACCATTGTGACGAAAAGAGAGCTGAGCCAGAAAGCAAAGCTCTCTGTCTACTGGGCCATTTTCGTTCCTACCCTCACCTATGGTCATGAAGGATGGGTCATGACCGAAAGTACGAGATCGCGGATACAAGCGGCCGAAATGGGATTTCTCCGCTGGGTGACTGGCATTTCCCTTAGGGATAAGGTGAGAAGTTCAGTCATCCGGGAGGGACTCGGAATAGAACCGCTGCTCCTTCGCGTTGAAAGGAGCCAGTTGAGGTGGTTCGGGCACCTAGTGAGGCTGCCACCTGGGCGCCTCCCTAGGGAGGTGTTCCAGGCACGTCCAGCTGGGAAGAGACTGAGGGGTAGACCTAGGACCAGGTGGATGGATTATATCTCTTTACTGGCCTGGGAGCGCCTTGGAATCCCCCAGTCAGAGCTGGTTGATATGGCCAGGGAAAGGAATGTTTGGGGCTCTCTGCTGTACCTGTTACCTCCGTGACCCTGACAGATAAGCAGGAGAAGATGGATAGATGGATGGATGGATCTATGAAAAAGTTCAAACCAAATTCAAGCTGAACAGTCAAAAAACATTTGTATGACTGTCACACTTATGGAGGTAATTTCTTGCCATAACTATACAAACAAACTAAACGTGGTTTACAAATGCCTTTTGAGTCACCAACAAACACAGTGTGGTTTACAAAAACAAAACACCATCTACAAATGGTAAAAACTTTCCTATCTGGCCTCTTCCGGTTTTGGCAATGGAGTAGCTAGACTACTAAAGAATTGGTACTGAGAGAAGCCTGGAAGAAGGGGAAAATCCAACTAGCTAACAAATCTGTGTATTTCGATCATGACTATGCGGCGGAGATTGCTAGGAAGGTCAGACAATATAACGGGCTAAAGAAAGTCCTTAAACAAAAGGGAATTCGCTTTCAAACACCATACACCAACATGCAAATCCACTGGGAGACAGTCCCTCTGGTATACAGCAGCACACAGGAGGGAGGACTCGATCTGAGGACATGCGGATACACAGTGGAAGAGTCGCCGGCAGCTAGGGAGGACAGCGGCCCGGAAAAACGGCTATGCGAGCTGCTTGGGTGGCAGCGGGCAGCGGACGGCATTGAGAGACACACAGAGTGAAAGGATAAACTCCAAGGCTTCCAGAGAGGAGAAACCGAGCCGAAATAGACGTTGTATAGAACTCAAGAGCTGTTATGATTTTCATGAGTGTTCGTGATTCTAAAATGACTGATAGCATAACATTTGAGCCTCGAAAAGTTCACTTAATGACGTCTGTTAGAGATTAATTTGTAGTATAGATTACATTGGACTCATAGGATGTTAGAGTTGAGAGGCTTTACCCTGGACACACCAACGGGGTCATAGATGAGGAAGTAGGAGGACCTCCTCCGTTCATGGAGGTCTGTTCATTTGTGAGGTGTACAATTTTTGTTTCTGTTAAGATATTGCTTTGGGGAACTACTGCTCTATTATTTTTTTCTTGTAAAGCAAATGTTGGGGGCACATGACTTAAGAGTAGCTTCCTTAAATGTGAATGGCATGAGTAACCCATTTAAGAGGAGTAGGGTATTTGCTAAAATTAAAAAGGATAGAGCTCAAGTCATACTCTTACAGGAGACACATATGTCTAAAAAAGGGCATGATAAGCTTAAATATTTTGGGTAGTCAAATTATTTTTACAGCTCTTAAAAGAAAAACGGAAAATAGGAGTTGCTACTCGTAGTTTTAAATTAATCAAGGAAAAGGTGTTGTGTCAAGTCCAACATGTTTGATTATTATGTATGTCATTTAATCAAGTGTTTACGTCAAGTCAGGTTTCATGTATTCACGTCATGTTATGTCTGTTTAAGTGTGTTTGTCATGTCTAGTCAAAGCCCCAGTGTTTCACGTCATGTGTCGTTTTCTCCTTCCTGTTTTATTTTGGACTTACCTCCTGTTTCTCATTCCAGGCCCTGTTACTTCCTCCCTTTGTGTATTTTCCCACCATCATCAGCGTCTGCCCCGCCCCTGTTTCCCACTCACCTCATGCATACATACTCCTGTCTCCCCCTGTCTAGTGTCAGTTTGTCTTGTTCGTTCCCTGTTGCGGTCATGTCAGGCCTCAGGTCGGAGAGTGTTTATTCAAGTCAAGTGTGCTTCTTGTCCAGGAAAGCCAAGTTAGTTTTTTGATGCGCTTCAAGCTAAGGTTAATCTCTAGAGAAGAATTATCCTGAAGTTCTCCTTTTGTTAAGTTTTGTCTTTTTCCTCCTTGTGAGTGCTTTTTGTTATTTCTTGATACCTTCCCTGAAAGAGGGATTTTTTTGTATTCATCTTAATTAAAATACATTTTTGTTACTTTCAAGACTGTCCCTGGGTCGTGCTTTTGGATTCTCCTGCTTTGAGTCGAGGTCGTGACAGAACGAACTGACCAAAAAATGGGTCCAGCCAACCCAAAAGCACTCCATACTGCACTGTCTGCCCAAGGCAGTCAGATCTACCAGCATCAAGAGCAGCTAACAGCTGTTGGAAACGGAGTAAGAGGCCTGTCGGACCGCCAGGAGTGTTTTCAGACCTCAATCGCGGTGATAGCCGGTGAGGTGGGAGACCAAGAAGGCTATCTTAGCTTCCTCAGAAACAAACGCCGCTGGGTTGTGTTTAAAATGATGATCACACTGGACCCGGAACACCCGGAGCAGGTCAATCCTCTGGCGACACAGCTTCACCAAATACATAGCCGTCTATAGACAGCCCCTCCAACTACAGCTCGACGGCGCCACCTCCCTTCGTTCCTGCAGTTGTTCCACTATGGTTGGCCTAACCAGAGAGGTTTTCCAGGATGTCTGGAAACTACAGAATGTTCCTGGTCCAGTGTGATCATCATTTTAAACACAACCCAGCGGCGTTTGTTTCTGAGGAAGCCAAGATAGCCTTCTTGGTCTCCCACCTCACCGGCAGAGCCGCGGCATGGGCCACGGCTGAATGGGCACGAGACTCTCCCATATGCAGGTTCTATTCTGACTTTTGGGACACTATGAGCCGGGTTTTTGATCAGACCACAACCTCCAGGGAGGTTACCAGGACTTTCATGCAAATAAAACAGCACTCCCACCCTGTCATTGACTATGCCATTGAGATCCGGACCGCAGCGTCAGACAGTGGCTGGAACACCCTCGCGTTGAGAGACGCGTTTAGGAACGAACTGTCAGACCCCATAAAGTATCACCTGGCCCCGTTGGAATTACCCGAAGACCTAGAAGCATTCATTTCCATGGCCACTCGGGTGGATAATCGCCTCAGAGAGCGAGAGAGAGAGAGAGAGAGAAAGAGTAAGGCGTCGAGCCACACCTAGACCTCTATGCCACCAGGGGCGTCCCATGCAGCTTGGGAGAACCAAGATCTTCCCAGAATAGAGACAGCACCGCCTACAGGAGGGTAGCTGTTTTTAGTGTGGACATCAGGGTCACCAGCTTGCCATATGTCCGGGAAAAGGACACGCTCATCGGCTATGAGGAGGGCGCTGGCGAGCAGGTTCCCTTCCAAATACCCCCCATGCACACCCACTCAGGTAACACTCATGGAAAATAACCAAAAACACACACTAGGGGCACTGATTGACTCTGGGGCCGACAAGAATCTCGCAAATTGGGAGCTAGCCAAACACCTTAACCTCAAGGCTATTCCTTTTGCCCACCCCATCAATGCCAGTGCATTGGACGGCCGACTAATGTGTCAAATCACTGATCGTACCGAGCCCGTTCAGGTAGTTATTAGGGACCATTTGGAAATGTTACAATTTCACCTGTTCAACTCCCCTCAGCACTGACTTGGACTTAGGATTCCCCTGGTTAAAGAAACAATACCCACCCATTGATTGGTGTTCAGGCCAAGTTAAGGGATGGGGAAGAGAATGTGAGCAAAATTGTAGGGTCCCTAACTGTCCTCGCCCTGCTAAAACGCAGACCCCTGCAATCAGACTCCAGCCAGTTATCAGGTCCTGTAAAAACTCAAGACTACACCAGCTAATGTTAATAATGAATATCCTCATATGTCTAAGGTCCCCTTATGTTATCAGGCCCCTTTATTCCATCTCCGGGCCAGAGCGAGCGGCCATGGTTGAATACATCTCAGCTTCCCTGAAAACAGGAATCATCCGTCCCTCCTCTTCACCGGCTGGAGCAGGCTTCTTCTTCATGGGTAAAAAGGATGGCTCTCTGAGGCCATGTATTGACTACAGCCCACTCAATGCTGTCACCATTAAGAACCGCTACCCCCTGCCATTAATGTCATCAGCTTTTGAACTGCTTAAATCTGCTACTCTTCACAAAATCGACCTCAGAGGCAATCCCTCCACTGAACTGTGTGGTTGGGGCGGTCTCCTGGCAGATATAAGATGATGTGAAGGAGGCTAATGTTGTGAGCCCTGCACCTACTGGGAGTCCGAATAATTGCTTGTTTGTCCCTGTGTCACTACGCTCCAAGGTAATCCACTGGGCTCACACCTGTACGCCCAGATGTCATCCAGATATTCGGCAAACGATGTTCGCCATAAAACAGCGCTTCTGCTGCCCAGCCATAGAAAAGGAGTGTGCGCCCGGAATAAGAACACATCCCAGGCTCCGATGGGTCTACTTCACATCCTTTGCCCTACCTCAACGCTCTTGGTCCCATATCTCGCTGGACTTTGTCCCCGGACTACCACCTTCTAACGGTAGTAGACTGGTTCTCAAAGATGATCCACTTCATGCCTTTGCTCAACCCTCCCTCTGCCAAGAAAACAGCAGAGGTCATGCTAACCCATGCTTTCAGAGTCCACGGCTTTCCCAGCGATGTTGTGTCCGACCGAGGCACCCAGTTCATTTCTGTCTTCTGGGGGGAATTCTTCTGGCTCCTAGGCACCACTGTCAGCCTGTCATCCGGCTAAAAGCACCCAATCCAACGGCCGGACAGAACGCCTAAATCAAGACCTCGCGACCTCGTGTCCCAGAACCTGAGGTCATGGAGCGACTACCTCATCTGGGAGGAATACTCCTATAATACTCTTCCCTCTGCGTCTACAGGACTCTCCCCTTTTCAGTGCACCTATGGGTATCAACCCCCACTGTTCCCAGCCAACGAGGAGGAGATCAGAGTTCTCTCTGCGCACGCCATGGTCCGACGTTGCCGGAAGGTCTGGGCCGTAGCTCGGCAGGCACTCATATGCGGTTGGCTAAAGACTGGTCTGTCGCCAAATCCTTCATGGCAGGATGAGATGGCTGCTGCATACACCTTGACTGTGGCATGAGCAAGCCCCCTATCCTCCAGTAGCTGTACATAGGATAGAACAGAGCCCAATGTACAAGACAGAGGGTCTAGATTCCTTTCCTAGCATCAACGATGGAACCCCAACCACTTTGTCCTGTAACAGGCTGTGGTGACTCCTGCTCTTGCTGCCTGGATGTTCTGTATAGCATTACCAGACAATCCAACCATTCTCAACTTGTCCCTCTCAAAGGCCAAGCCTGGAGAGGTTGGCCCAGAGTGGGTAACGCCCCTACTGCCCCTGCCTCTTGTGACCGCGCTCCCCAGAACTGAGGAACGGTCCAGGGCTGAACCACCATCATTTATGTAATTTCTGCATACCACTGTGCCGACCAGCGACCTGGTGCTACCAGAACGACTGACAGCTGTTCTTGTCATACCCTCTCCAGGAGTGGGGGGATGACACGCAGCGGTGGAAGGGGGTAATGCCGCTTCCTTGGCCATGGCTCGTGTGCAACCGCATCCTACCCAAGGGTGGATTGTCCTGCAGAGCCAGGAAAAACCATAGGGGGCAGCTGGGTATTTGCGCCGGTTGGAGAAAAGGTCCGCCTCCACTTTTCCGACCTGGGCTCAGATCTGTCTCACCCCATCCGGGTGAAGCACATTCGCCGGCAGGGGCCAGCCTCTTCACATTAGGGCGGCCCTGTTCTCCATGCCCGGAATGGGGAGGGCCTTCATAGATAACACATTCTCTGAGAAGCCCACAACCACAGGTTCTCCACCGTGCTCAACAAGGCGGCGGAGCGGACTCCGGGGTGGGGGGGTGGCTGCGTGATGGATGGTCAGCAGGCGTTGTTCGCTTCTCCTGAAATGAAGGCTGGCGAACCACCTCTGCAGGCGACGCACGTGCAGTAGCCCCAGCGGTACCACGTAGTGAGCAGCCGCCATGAGACCCAGGTCTGCATGATAGTCAGAGCTGTCACTGTCGCCCCCTGTCTTAGTCTGCAGGCTGCTTGAAGCAAGGATGTCTGTCTGTTTTCTGACAGAGTGGCACGTAGCCTGCCTGCATCGAGCAAAATCCCCCGATACTCCAACTGCTGGTGAGGTATGGGAATGCCCTTCTTACAATTGATCGCGACCCTGACTTGGTTAGGTGCAGGATCAATTGGGCTGTGCAGAACATTGCCCATTCCCTGGACTTGGCCATGACTATGAGGTCATCGAGATAAAAGAACACTCTCATGCCATGGTCCCAAAGCGGCTGAAGCGCTGAGTCCACACATTTGCTGAATGTGCATGGGGACAGGGTGTAGTCGAACGGTAGCCTGTTGTACTCGTAGGCTATCCCCCGGGAAGGCAAAACGCAAATACTTTCTGTGCTTTCGAGCAATTTCGACATGAAAGTAAACGCCCTTTAAATCGATGGTTGTGAACCAATCACCCAGCTGCCCCAGTCCCAGTAACCCTTCTATGGTTAACATGTGGGACTTTATGCAGGCAATGCATTGATTCAGGATGCAAAGATCCAGAACGGGCCTGAATTCTCCTGTCTTCTTGGGAGCCAGGAAGTACATGGAGTAAAACCCCTTTCCTCTGTCCTGAGAGTGCATGATAGACACAGTCTGTTTTTGCCACAGGGCCTGGGTTTCTGTTGAAAGGGATTTGAAATCTCCTCCTGGGATGATAGATTTGCGCGGTCCGTATTAATGCTGTGTCCACCTTGCGGCAAGATGCGTTAATCGAAGCCACTATACAAGCTAAGGTGTGTTTTCTGACGGCAACGCGCCGGTTGTAAGTGTTGCAGAACGCACACAGTGCTTTGAGGGAACTCCCCGCGGTTAATACCCTCAAGTGAATGTTCCCAACCGCTGCCTCCTTTTCGTGAGTTATAGTGGGGCAGCGAGTGAGTGTTTCACAAATGGATGCCCAGTTAACGTCATATGAAACAGTTCTTGCCGAGTTCATGAGATGTCATGGGAAAGTGTGGGATTGTGGAGGGAACAGAATCTTGCTCTTGATAAATGCAATTTGTTTTAATCACAATAGTATCATGGCAATCACACTCATACACACAATCACCAATAGAGGGAGGGGGCGGAAGAACTAGTCCTTGTGCCTTGGAGTGTGGCAGCACGTGACCGACAATATTGACCCAAAGAGCCCTTCCGTAAACACAAGGGCTCCGGGGGGATCATCGCCATCCCTTTTTTTTCAAATCCCTGGAGTCACAGCCATACGTGGCATGATTCCACTGTGGCCAGGGACATCACACGGCCAGCAGCGTCGGCCACACCGTGGATTGAGTTATTAATTTGGCCGTTGCTGTGGTCAAAACAATCACTCTGCCCCGGTGAGGTGGGGGCATCTTGCTGAGGGGTAATCAGCAAAACACTCCACACGCCCATGTTGTTGGTGGCCGCGGCTAGCTATGCTCCCAGCTGGAATATTATGTCGAAAAATTCCTGTGTCTCCCTGTTATGCGACAGCAGGGGCAGAGGTTTCCTATTCTCCGCCAACCCCGCTGTCTGTGGGAGTAGATGTGCTGCCAGGCTCTCATCGAGTGGGAGCACGCCGGGATCAAGGTCTCCGTGCAGCCCTGCACCCTCAGAAGCCCCACCACTCCTGCCCCCGGAGCTTTTGTTTTTTTAGTGGCTGTTGCCACGACGCATCCACACACTAGCAGATAGCTTATCTGGCAACGGGGGCGAGACGAAAGCTGGCTGTGCCGGACCTTAAAACCCCTGGCGGAGTTGGTTTACTGGTTCCGGCGGCAGTGGGGAGCACACTGCTGGGATGACGGATGTATACCTACCTTTGTAGCCTCAGGGGTTCTTTGGGGACAGCCAGGCTGGCGCGGTGACGCCCGCCTGACCCATGTCGCAGAACCCACCGGGAACAGGTCCGCAAGAGGAGCCGTGCCCAGGGCGAGGCCTCTACCATGTCCACCACCTAGAGCACAGGGTTGTCGGTCTCTTCACCCTGCGGGGAGACGTAGACCCTCCTGAAAAACTTCCACCGTTGTAGGTGTCTGAGCCGCGGAAGTGCTCGACAGACAGCGCAGGACGGAGATGGATGGCGTGGTCTGCTCCCAGGCACCAAGTAGAGCTGGTGGGGATCAGCACCCGCCATTAGCCTGGGGCACGAAGGGCAGCAACGTGCTAATCTCGACCTTTGCTCTTTCGAGGCAAGACTTCTTTCATAGGATCTATTTTTTTTTAATCACGGTCGCTGAAGAGAAAAGGATGACCGACAGCAGTGTAGCTGCCTTATATACTGTGAGGCCTACGCGTGCATTCGGGTCCTGATTGGCCAACTACGTTAACGTAAATTCAGTGGGTGGACGCTCGCATTAGTGAAGGGTAGTACCCATAGAGTCCAGTAGAGGGCGGAGCCTGTGTGAAATAGAACAACAGGTTAATAAAAAAAGGGATACACATTCCCCGCAATAAAAGGATGGATGATCTTGCTGCCACGTCAAGAACTGGGACTGTTCCTTTATTAATCATTAATCAGAATTTAGTATTAAAGTTAACATTGATCAAACTTCTGTCAGTCTAAATTTGAATTAGACTGCCCACCAAATTGGTGTTACTGTCTCTTACTAATCCCCTTATTAACTTGTAAAGTAAAGCTCCCATGCATGTTAAAATAAAACACATAAGAAGTATATCAAAAATTACCGTATCAAATCAAAACATTTTTAAATAATATAACCCCTTAGCTATGAAGCCTAGAGCTATTTACTGAAAGGTTAACATTAAGAATTGTGTGGGTGTAAAACTTCTTCAAACTTTCTAAAGCTTGTTTACATAATTAATTGTATCCAAATGTTTATGTAGAGTGTTGATCTTACTTCACCGGTCAAATTTAAATTGAATTATAGCTCTGCAATTTTCATTAGATCATCTTATACCATTTCATACTTTCAAAACTACTTTGACTCACCACTTACTCAAACCATCCTCTGGATCGTTGAAACAACCTGTATGTTTCCTATCTGTGTCAAAACACTAAATAATTTAATTATGAATGTTGTATTTATCATTTTTAATCCCGGTCTATTGTTATCTCTATTTTTTTTTTAATCCCGTCATTGAAAAAACTCCTTATGGATTTAATGTAGCTTCAATAATGTTAATAATTGGCTTTTGCCACAAATATGAACAAAATAAAATTCAACATCTTCCGGTGAATTATGTTTCATATTTCAATAAGTCTGAATTCCTAATGAGTATCTATGTTATTCCTAAATCTTTAAAATCCCAATTAAAAATCAAAATATAATAGTTAACACTACTCTCATTTCTGCAGAAGAAAACACTAAAAACGCTGTACATGTATATACAATGAAACCCATGATGCAGCCAGAATGAATGAATTTCCTGGCTGTTCTTCCTGAAAAGGTATTGAAAGGTTAAAGTACTTCTGGATTAGGTAAGCACTTTTCACTTTGTGGCATCTGCTTTACCTGTATAAAATGTAAATAAAAATGCAAAACAATGTCATCAACAAAATATAATCATCAAACAGCATCTTATCCTTCTCCCCCTTTTTACACATACATGTGTAACAAAAACCTGTGCAGTAAAACACTTTAGTTAAGCAATGGTTAAAGGCAACATTATTCACACATTTCAAATCATTATTATTTACACAGTGAACGCTCCTGTTAAAGAGCTTCTCTCTCCATCCATCAGTCCTGGAAGAAACAAAATCTCTGGATTTAGCTTGTGTTAGTTCAAAACATGCTCGGTTAGTCTCTGTTCCTCTCTAAACTCATGCAATTGCATTGATCAGATGCAAACATTCATTCTCACTAACTGAGTCGGGTTTGGTCAGGTACAACCCAGAGTCAGTCATCAACAGTGCAGTTGTCAATTAACACTGTCAGTCCAGGTCAAAGGTCATTTGGTCTCAGTCTTATGGTCACATCATGCTCTGCAGAGTCTTTGATTATTCAGTAGAAGTGATATCCATCATTTACAAAAAAGTGTGTCATCATTTATTTCCTTTTAATTACGACTATATTTTAAAGATGTCTTTTAACTTTCCATTGGGACAGCTGCTTCCCTCATTTTTAAATATAATAGATACAAAAACATCACTTCCTTTTTCTTCCACTGAATCTTTATCACCACCTAATTTAAGCCAAAATATCTAACAGATCTTATATCCGAAAACTTTGCACATACCTACTATCTTAAGTCAAAACACTATTAGGATCTGTAAAACTCTGCTACATATTTCTTAATACACTTCATTATTTATTATCAGTTCTGGTCTACTTAAAACATATTTTAACCACTTATTCGGGAAAATACTGTGTGAAACTATGAGAGCTTTAACATTTTATAATTACAACTTCCTTCAATAAGAATTTAAAACAGGAGTAATTTCATAATGGTTTCCATCCATGTAGTTAATTGTATTTTACATGGTCTGTAGTCTAATGTTGGAGCCATCACTGTGACAAGTTTGTTTCAATTAAATATCATATCTGAGATCAAGTGTTTACTAAATCTCTCCCTCCTTCTGTAGATCAACATTTTTACAATTTAAAACTCTACTAAATTAACACCTCAATAAAGGCTCTGAAATAATTATTGGTTAATATGGTGAAAATGTTACCCTGTCCTCCTGACTCCTAAACAGTCTGCTAAAAAATGTAGTGGATCTTTCTTATCTTTGTAATTTCCCTCCTTTCCTAAAGTCTGTCTCAGGCCTATTTACTCATTTACTTTAATAACTTTCTCTTTTGTTATTTATTATTTAACAATCACTTAAATCTTGTGTAATAATTTTATATTTTATTTTATTTATTAAAAAGCCAATACATTTTTTTTTTCAATTTGGTCCACTTATATGCGTGTGTGAGTGAATGTTTTTGTACAAACTCACTCATTTCCAGCTCCCTTTTCTGCCTCCTCTGCTTCTCTAGCTTGACGACCCCGACCACCTCACATTCTGCCTGTTGACCATATCGCCCCTTCCTCTGCTTCTGGTTATTGACAGTCTCTGACTTTTCTTTGGCCCAGTTGAACCTGCAGTCCACATCAAGCTTCTCTCCTTGTACTGCTTTACATTTCAGCTTTAGTCTGCTCAATCACCGTCTCTGGATGTCTTTCATGGGGGGCAGAACCCGCTTTCATGTGCCTCATTATTATCCAACACCATCTGTGCTCTTAGCCAACACTTGTGGCTCTGGATCTCTGTGCTCTTATCAGAGGGACTGGTGATGAGTAGATCTCTGTCAATCAGCATGCTGTGTGTTTGTGGCTGATACAGGTGGAGATGCAGACGGATGTAGATCTGGATACAGCCTTGCTGGTTTTTTTTCATCTCTGGTACCCTCTGTTGGATGGTGAAAGGAAGTGTTATGTGTCGGGATGGTCTTTTGTTTTTCTCAGGAGGGTCAGGGGTCTTGTCCACCAGAATGCAGCACACTTAACCTAGGAAGCTCAATACACTGGTTAAATAAATCCACTTACTTTTCACTTTTCCCGCTTAACATACCATCTGTCGTGTTAAATCCCATCTACTGTAATCAATTAAATGAATGTCTCCTAATAACTTATTAAATTGAATTAAAAATATTCACACCATATTTTCACACATGGCCTCTGTTCTCTGGCCTTTCCTTCTCCTCTAAAATATGAACATTCCAATGTTTTTCTCCAAAAGGTTAAAGTCCCACTGTTACTTGCACTGTAAAACCTAGCAGAGCATGTAAACAGATCAATAAGATGTAATTAATTGTAGTCATAGGATTATACTGCTATCATAAATACTAGTGTTAACACTTATATATTTATATATATTAATAATTTGCTCAATTGATTTTCTAATTTAGTACCTAAAGTATTCACTGGGGACGCTATATTATTTTTCAAATGTAGTATCTCAACTATCCTCTGGGGGCCAAATTAATTTTCAACTATAATATCTAAACTATCCTTTGTGTTTTACACTGGGGGCAATTTGAGTGGGCATTAATTTTACTTGTATTACTGGCTCTGTCCACCAGGTCTAAAACTATTTCACTTTGCCGTCACTTAGTGCACTGCCTCCCTTTGGCCACCAGATGTCACTGACATGTAGTTTTGGCTCTTACTTAGTGTATTCCCTTTCACTTGCCACCAGATGTCACCCTTATTTATTTCGCTCTTATCCATGTCTATGGGAGCTTTGCCCTTTTTATCTTATTTATTAAGTCTGCACTTTTAACTCTTATTCAACAACACCTATATATTTCTAGTATTACTTAGTATATTTTCACACTTTTAACTGTATTAAGCGAGACATATACACATTCACCAGGTATGCTGAACTTTTGACTATTCTCACTCCATTCAGCATCACACACACGCACACCAGACTCACCAGTTACTGTTGCTCTTTTGACTATTCTCGGTAACAGCTATACACTTACTCAACATTCCTTCAGTCTTAACTCTTGTAAGCTGCGCATACCCCACATTCGAACAGATTCCACTGTTTTTTTTGTTTGTTTTTTTCTCCACTGAGCATTGTTTTCTTTTTTATTATTATTTTAGATTTTTTCTTGTTCAGTCACAAAACGTTTGACTAGGAGACTATATTGGAGACTATAGTGAGCCGTCGTGTCCCTACCTTCACCATACGCAACTCCTACAGTATAAAATTGTAGTTGGTATTGACACTGGCCTTAAGAGATATGTCGAAATGTATCATGAACATTTTCACATGGCTGGCTCTGGTACCTTCTCCTGAGGCCTTTCTTTTTTTCTTTCACAGCACAATTAAAGCGGCCGGCCAGCTCCGGTGCCACAGCGAGGACTTCTTACATACTCACACTCACATATCCCCAGCAAAACTGTTTATAACATAATAGACTTTACTCTTTATCTCTATACAATTTTAATGTATCTCCTCCTTGTTTGTCCTCCCTCCACTCACACCTAAAATGTATCCATCTAAACTATGCAGAATTTGGTTTCAATAAACAACAGGTTTCTGCTTACCTATTATATGGCGCCCGTATGAGTGAAGAGTGGAGGTTTGCTGGAGGGGTCCAGCAAAGTGCTGACCAGGTCAATCGGCTCCTTTTTTTCAGGCCTTGCCTAGAAATCACGTCTCGGGGTCATCAAGTATTTGTGTTCAAAGTTTCTCTATGAGGCAAACAAAGTAGTAAAGTTATAATAAAGCTGATTTATTTCCACTTGTGATAAGGATACACATTCTCAATATTGAGGTCTCTGGGTTTAGTGAGCTGCAAGCAGGTACTGTCTTTCATTTCCACGCAGAGCCTTGACATGTGACATTACACAATATTTATACTTTGTGAAAGAGAAAAGGGGCAGTCCCTTATGACATATTAAATGTATATTTTTGAGTGTGGTGCGTGTTGGTTTCTTGTTGGAGGACAAGCAGAGTCCTCCCCTCTTGGATCAACGAGTTCCGGGTCTGCAGCCTGTTATCTAATCCTTCTCTACTCTTGCCATAACTCTCCTATCATTTGTGAAGCACCCAGAGGCCTCTGTTCACTGTCTCCTTCGGTCCCTCTCTCTCTGCCTTCTCTCACAAAGGAAATTGCCGTTAATATTCACAGTGAATACAATTGCTGAATGCAGTTCCTTTCTTACGTTTTTAGCTCGCCTTTAACTCTGTCATGAGGCTCACTTCTCTTCATAGTTTGAAACCCTCTCTGATAGCATTTATACATACACATGTCTTTATGAGCAAGCAATAATAATTCAATAATACCCTTCCTATTACTTACATTGAGATTCTGCCACTGTCTGTGTTTAATTGGATGTCATTGACAACCTTAACAAGAGCAGTTTCAGTGCTGTTGTGCGCTCGAAAGTCTGACTAGCCAGAAGAAGAATAATAAGAAAAAAGTAGAAAACACTCAGATAATTAGAACTGAAAAATAAGAAATAAAAATTAAAAATTAAAATGAATGAAAATGACTAAAAATGAGAAATATACAAATGTACAAAATGGCAATAATGTAAATCAGGAATGTTCTCCCGTACCTGTCCTTGTCACAGCGGAGCTGGAGCAGTCTGTTGGAGAAGGAGCTCCGCTGTCTGTCCAGCTACAGTTGGAGAGGGTGGGTGGGGTTATCCATGATGGACAACAGTTTGTTGAGAGTCCTCCTCTCCACCACAGCCTCAAAATTGTCCAGTTTGATACCGATAACCTAGCCAGCTTTTCTGATCAGTTTATTGATTCTGCTGGGTTCCCCGGCCCTGATGCTGCCCCTGAAAACAGAGTACTTTGGTGTTTTTTAGACTTTGTAAATATCTTACAGCAGAGTCACCCACAATCGGAATTTTCGGCCTAGTCGTTAGCTTTCTCTGTAGTCTTTTACTTTCTGAGTAACTTTTGGTCCTTACCCTGCTTTGTGAAGAGGACAGGTTATCCAGGTCATTCTTCATTCATCGTTCTGTGTCAGTGGAGCATAAGTGGCACGCTTGGTTGTTTAGGAGGATTGTTTGTAGTCCTTCCTTTAGCAGCTGTCCACGGCTGTTTCCTAGTATGAACTGGGGTATGAATCCATAAAATATATGGGAGTACTTATCACTAAGGACTTTACTACATTACATGAAACAAACTACAATACTATAAATGATAAGTCAAAAGAGACATGGCAAAGTGTTCCACTAAAATATTGGAATTTAGTTCCAGAATTGGAGCAATACAAATGAACGTGCTGCCGAGGCTGTTATACTTTTTTTTTTTTATCACTCCCCGTTAAAATTCCAGAATCCCAATTTACAACATTGGATAAACTGATTTCCCGGTTTATCTGGGCTGGAGCTCGGCCAAGGGTTAGGCGTAAATCTCTCCAGTGGGTCAAGGAGACTGGTAGCCTAGCACTGCTACTATGCAGCACAAATTAGATACATTGTTTACTGGTACTATACAGATTATCAGGCTACCTGAAAGGACATTGAGCTGAATCTCGATCAGACTCCTCCTCAGAGCAGGTTAGGTGGTAAAGAACACATAAAAAGGCTGAAAATGTTATCATTGAAGGAACGCTTGATGTATGGAATAACGTTGTCAAGAAATACAAATTAGCTGGAGACTGTAAACTTTTGGTCTGGCCTTCCCAAACCCCCAGATTTCCATCTGGTAAGTCTGATAATGCTTTGTCTCAGTGGGCAGAAAGGGTTATGACAGCCTTCTGTAAACTCGTAGAGGGACAATCTTTTGAAACATTTGAAAAATTCAAAAGAGAGTTTAACCTACAAAACAGGGACCTGTTCAGATATCTGCAACTCCGGCATGTTTTATTATCACATCTTCTGGTAAAGTGGTAATCAGACTCTGGAAGAGATTTTTTAATGATAAGATTCCCTTTGAGCCCAGGATTATGTACCTGGGTTTGATTCCGGATGCTACAATAGTAAAGGAAGACATGCATCTTTTTAAAATCCTGATGCTCACAGCTAAAGGCCACCACAAGGAACTGTTTAAAAGTGGCCCTCCTGGACTGGGTCGGTGGCTTGACATTGTGGAAGAAATGTATCATATGGAGAGTCTGACCTACCGTCTAAAGACTTAAGTATAGCTCTGTGTACAACGCTGGGAAACATGGACTGTATACAAACACAAAGACAAGCTGTAAATGTGAAGTAGTGTAGTCCCCTGTTCTGTTTTCTTTGTTTTCTTTTTTCATTTTCTATGTATATGTGTGTTGTGTTATTCTTGAAAACAACACTAAATAAAGAGCTAAAAAAAAAAGTATCTATCCAACGAACGGATTACATTTGTCCAGTAAATCATGTTTCAGACACAAGTACAGCATAGGTTTTACAAGTCCAAATTTTTTTTTTCTACGAGTAAAGATAAAAAGACCAGGTGACTTTTGGCAGGAATATTCCGCCAGGGCTGTGCTGAGGATTTTCTCACAAATGTCCTGAGTGAGTCTTCACAGCAGCAGGGGGTGCTACTCAGTCCATTTTGTAAACGGCCGGGTGTTGAGCAGAGCGAGTAACAGCCCCTGCCAGTCTGATGACAGTGCTCTTTCTAGCGATCTGATACCAGACTACATTAACACTTTGAGCGGACAACAGGTGAGTTTGATGTTTCTGGTGGAAAATATAATGTTAAATCAATTAAGTTACAGTTTTGTGAGAAGGATAATATGTAGCAAACCGCAGGAGCTCATTTACACAAAACTAGGCTAATTGGTTTATTTTGGTTCAGTGGGAATACTGAGTGTAAACACACGTTCCTCTGATGAGGTCTGGTGGGCAAAAGCATCATTTTATATATATATATATTTTGTTAGAAATAATCAATATATTGAAACGGAACATTAAAAGATAATTCACTGTTTCTGGACGGACCATATTTGTCCAATTCCAGTAGTATTTCTGGATGTTGTTTTTAGACTCAGATAGCATATAGCTAATATTGTATTGTATATATGAGTAGAGGGAGAAGGACGCGTGGAGTTACATACTAAACACACCACCTCTACCTCTCAATCATTGATGCTGCAATGATACTATTGCGTGTTTAATAACTGATAAACTTCAGAAGGATTGCATAATAGAATATTGTAGGTGAGAGCTTCAGGACATCACTAACAAGATGGCGACAGTGACGTCATAAGAGGACCCGCCCCCGTCGACGTCAGCCTATAGAAGAATCCGGAGAACCCCATGTGACAAGCAGCCAACAGAATCCAGCCCCCCTCTACCAACCAATGAGAGCACGAGACCGGAGCACGTCTTATTTCGAAGTTGTTTATTATGTGGCCGGAAAGGGATGGTTCTATAAAACATGTTTGTATTTTGAAATCGCTCTCTTTTGTCCGGACCACCAGACAGTAACTACTGATGAGCTCCACTCATTCAGCGGCCTGTGGACGCATGTACCGGACTATTGAGCCACAGCTGTGAAACTTTTGTAAAACATACTGCTACATTCTTTCATTAAATACTTTTAAAACTTATAAGAGGAACTTCACTTTGTTTTCTTTTAAATCGACTCCTGGACTTCGAATAAAAGAACATTTCTTACAATATATATATATATATATATATATATATATAATCCCACAGGGTAGAAATAAAAATAAATAACATAAAGTAACTATTAAAAGCAATACTTAAATTCATTTTTAAAAAAAATGTTTTAAAAAAATATATATATACAGATGTTTACAGTGTGTACACAAACTCAAAACATCATAAATGATTACAAATAATGTAAATGGACATTTCAAAAGAATTAAACATTACGTCACAAAGCTGGTAGACAAGAAGCTTCATCACCCCCAATCATGTCTAGCATATAACTTGACAAAGTCGTATCTAGCTTCTTTCCAAAAACTATAAGAATTTCCCCCATATTTTATTAAAGATACGAGACTTACCCTTAAAGCATAGGTTAATTTCTCTAAGGCCAGACAATTAGAGATATTTAATTGATAGAAAGAGCACTGTCATCAGACTGCCAGGAGCTGTTAGTCTTTCTGCTCTACCCCCCTCTGTTTAAATGGATTCATTAGCGCCCCCTGCTGCTGTGGAGAATAACCCAGGAGATTTGTGAGAAAAACCTCAGTACAACCACAGTGCAATAGTCCTGACAAAAGTCACGTGATCTTGTTTTGTACTCGTAGAAAAAAAAACGTTTTGCACTTGTAAAAGCTATGCTGTACCTGTGTACCTGTATTTAGAATGGAAGGAACTGTTCATGATCCAAAGCGTACTCCTCATCAGTGAAGCATGGTGGTGGTAGTGTTATGGCGTGTGCATGTTTGGCTGCCAATGAAACTGCTTCCCTTATATTTAATGATGACAAAAGCAGCAGGATGAACGCTGAAGGGTTTCGGGCAATATTATCTGCTCATATTCGTCCAAATGCTTCAGAACTCATTGTGCGGCACTTCACAGTGCAGATGGACAATGACCTGACGCATACTGCAAAAGCAACCAAAGAGGAATTTCTGCAATGGCAAAGTCAGTCACCTGACCTGAATCCAATTGAGCACACATTTCACTTGCTGAAGACAAAGCTGAAGGGAAACTGTCAAAAGAACAAGCAGGAACTGAAGACAGCTGCAGTAGAGGCCTGCCAGAGCATCAACAGGGATAAAACCAAGCGTCTAGTGATGTCTGTGGGTTCAAAACTTCAGGCTGTCATTTACAGGAAAAGATTTGAAACCAAATATTAAAAGTGACAATTTTACATATGATTATGTTACTTTGTCCAATTACTTTTGGTCTCTTAAAAAGGGGATACCGCATATAAAATATTTTGTAAGTCCATTACCATTCATCTGATTTGGATGTACATACCTTTAAAATAAAGCTGAAAGTCTGCACATAGGTGTGTTAATTTCAAGTCCATTGTAGTGGTGTACAGAGCCAAAATAATGAAAATTGTGTCAATATCAAAATATTTATGGACCTGACTGTATGAGATGTGAAATGACTGTTAATATTGGAAGTGTGGTTGGCCATCTGTAGGCGGTGTTAAAACCTATATTAGCAGGTATGAATCTTTCTGTCTTTCTATGTTTGTTGTACAACAAAAATAATAATTAATCAACCATATCTGTGTTTGTGTTTTATTGATTTCTCTCTCTGTTGGATTATTTCATATTATGAGCGAATGAATCCATGACACATGTATGGTTTGTTTGTATAGTAATTGCAGGAAATGACCTCCATACACAATCTCAGACTTACAGCACCACAAAATCAACAGACGGTGTTTGAAACCATAAAATTGAAAAAAGGGAGTACACTGTATGACAAAAAAATTGGGATTGAAGGATCAGGCTTTTCTAAGCATACAATTTGCAAAGTGCAGAGGTGTAAATCACAGCTAAACCTCTAGCGAGTCAGAGAAAGGTGTGTGTGTGTGTGTGTGTGTGTGTGTGTGTGTGTGTGTGTGTGTGTGTGTGTGTGTGTGTGTGTGCGTGTGTGTGTGTGTGTATTCAAATGAAATGAGAAGGTGACGGTCATCTTCAAAAGTAAAGAGATTTAAGGATATGTACAATCTTGTAGAGTCTGCCTCGTCTGATCAAAAATCTGTGTCAGAACCTGAAACTTAGCTTGGGGCTTGTTGTTCAGCTGTTAAGAAGCAGAACACAAAACAAAACAAAAAACTGAACTAAGTGAAGATTCTGCCATGCAGTGACAGCTGCCAGAGGCATCTACACTCATGAAAACGCGTAGGCAAAAACCTCAGGGTTTCACAGAGACACACACACACACACACACACACACACACACACACACACACACACACACACACACACACACACACACACACACACACTTAAAGAATGCAAGCATTGGTGCATTATTTCTAGTGCTTATTACTTTCTGCTATTGTTTTCTGCAGTGGAGGTGTCTTCTCCATCTGTCAATGTTATACTTTCTTTCATTACCTAATTTCTCTCGCTTTCTCCTTCCTGTGTGTGACTGATAGATTCTGGAACATCATAAGAACTCAAGACCTTCATGGGTGTTCCCGCACTGTGAATCCAGAACCACTGACGATATTTTATTGTGAAACCTTAAACATAATCGACCCTCTCAATGAAAATCAGTCCGATTATTAAACGGCTCATTTCGAGATAACCATGGCTTTTTGTCAAAAACGTGTGTTTTGTTCACATTTGGGTTTTGATTGATTTGAAACCAACAACGTCTTGTCTTTAGGAATAAGATACTCTTACTGTAAATGCGGGATGACAACTTCAGCCATTATCATCCCCCTCACTTTGACACAATCACAGCTAATCCAATTTCCGTGCCAATGGGAATAGAAAACTATTTCAATTCTATACAAATATTTTATTATATTATTCGAATTAAATAACATTCTTAATTAATGATTAATGTGTGATTATCAACATTATAAGCTGTGCATCAGCTCTGCAGTGAGCAACCGTGTGGACATAGCGATGGAAGATTAGAAAAAATAAAGTTGGGAAGACATACCACATACTGTATAGCAGGGAGGCTTTCTTAACTGAGCTGTTTTCATTCATTCAAAGTGACCTGAATATATTAAATACATTACAATAATTTCTGTGTTTATAAATGTAAAGGCGATTTCAAATGTCCAAACTTTAAAGCAAAAAGTCCTTCATACATTCATTACATTGGTTGGTTTCATTTTTTGTTGATATAATCATGTATAATCATCTGCAGAATTAAAGTCGGAATAAAACATTTTGAATCCCCTTTGAAGGCTACCCTCCACTACTAAACTGTTAAGATAAGATAAAAATTACTTAGACTGAGACATTTTTGAAACACACTGCGAAAACCAATCCAGTAATGAAGAAAATATATATCTGCTTTGTACAAAAAGCACCACAGTTTATTTCATGACATTCACACTTTGTAATGTTCACATTACAGACACTGTTGCAAAAAAAAAATCTATATTCAAATAGGTAAAAAAATGAAGCAGAGCGATAAGCTAAACCTAAACATCAGTTCTGTGTATTGTATATACTGTATATTAACATATTTTAACAGAAATTATAATTACCTTCTAGGTTATGAACTCATGTGCAGTGTCGTAACGTCTCATAAACACAGAACCACTTGATCTAAGGCAGGGCTCTTCAACGTCTGGGATCTTAGTCAGTTGGGGACTGAATAGGCTTATGGCAAATCACAGGGAAACTGACAGAGCTAGAATGTAACATGCAGCCTTGTGATTGGCACAGAAGCCATAGGGGCGGGTCCTCCTCGTCATGTACAGGAGGCTTGCCAGGACAGGTCTAGGCAGGGGCGTAACCACCATAGACATTGAGGGGGACACGTCCCCCCCAATGTTGGGAAAGTACCAATCTGTCCCCTCCAATATTTTTGTCTAGTATGTGACTTGCTGTTCCAGATTTACTTTCAATGTGGAAAACACAAGAGAACGAATCAACCAAACAATCAAGGAAAAAAAAAACATTGCGACCCCCTTCCCCCGTTGTGAACTTGGCTTAGCCCAGAATGTCAAGTTGCGGTTGCGGATTCTTAGCTTCGGAGAGCTAGACTTCGGTGACATAATGGATAACGGCCCCCCTCCCAAGAAACGAGACATTCGTTCATTCTTTACAGTCAGGAATGTAAGTGCAGGGTCCCTCTTTAAAAACTAAGCAAAATGGATGAATGAATGGAAACCCTTCATAAAAGCATTAAGGCTTATTCTGCTCTTTAGGCACTAGACAGGTTTTAGCAACGTGGCAGGGCGCATCGTTAGAGCTAGGCTACTGCACAGTTGCAGAGAACTTATAAGAAAACACTGGTTGATTAGCCTACCTTCCAGGATCTTGCCATGGTTCACATTAATACAGCTAGCTAGTAATCCACAACACGATAGCAACCCGAAAACATCAAGTAGCCCAGGACGTTAGTGATTGATTTGATTTGATTTGATTTGATACATCTACACCACCAAACTAAATGCAAATTAGAAATATAGCTGTTGCATCTTCATCCAATAAAACATCTTCACTCCATAAGTATCCGTTTGATAACTTATTTACTTTTATTATCAGCACACACTTTACATTACAACACCGACTGGAACAGTTCCCGATCTCCTGCTACCTAGCTGGGTCTACCTCAATTGTAGCTTAACCTCGACATGCCCACTATGCAGGTCTCAGAGCGCCCTCTAGTGGACAAACAACATAACTAAGTACTGCACCATTAACTTATAAGTCAGTACCATAATGCTCAATACTTAAGATATCGCAATAGCAATGTGTTGCACACTTTAATAAATACTCTCCTCAAACTTGTATGGAGTTTTACAGAGACCTTTCTACTACCCGTACAACTACTAGGATATTAATTAAATACTACTGCTACTGCTGCTGCTACTACTACTACTACTACTATTACTACTACTACTACTACTACTACTACTACTAATAATAATAATAATAATAATAATAATAATAAGAAGAAGAAGAAGAAGAAGAAGAAGAAGAAGAAGAAGAAGAAGAAGACTAAGAATAAGTATATTTCTTTATTCATAAGTTTAAATTCAGTGAATTTTGAGGACCAAACAAAACAGATAATGAATTAAAATACTACTACTGCTACTACTACTACTACTACTACTACTAGTAGTAGTACTACTACAAATAACAACAACAATAACAAGTATTTTTTCTTCTTATTTACATGTATTTCTGTGGAAGAGACAGTAGGCTACTGCTTAAAACACAAATTGGGAATTGTGTGGTGTATCGTCAGATCCTGGAAGAGCATGTGATATTGTGCAACCATGTTTTTGTGTTGAATAAATTATGTCGATGTAATAATTTTGTCCTTTTTGGCAAGCCCTTTTTGCTACAACTTAACTTACCATGCAATTCTACAGTCATACTATCCCTAATCTGTTCGTATGCCATGCATCAACATATTTTTGTAAGGTGACAGACAGCAGAGAGGCTGGAGGAGATGGAGGCGAGGACAGAGGAGGTAGAGGAAAAGAGGCAGGAAGAGATAGAGGAGCAGAGGCTGAGGGAGAGGATGGAGGTGGTAGTGGAGGAGAACCCACACTTGGAGATAGAGGAGGAGGTGGAGGAAGACAAGCAGAGACAGAGGCTGGAAATTCACAGGCACCTGCAGGGAGAGGACAGATAGGCACCTGCTCAGAAGATACACGTAAGATATTGGAATAAGAACAACAATTTTGTAGAACACATAAATAAATACTAAGGGTAAGCACCCAATAAGCTTAGTTTAGCAGTATAAGTCAACATTTCATATTATATATTTTTCAGGAGAGACAGACCCACGCAGGGAGAGAAGTGATCAGCATGCAGAGGAGCTTGGTAGCTGCCCACATCAGCCAAACTCTTGTTTTATTCAAACTCAGTCCTTGACCAAAAAGACACTAAAATTTCAGGACAGCTGGTTTAGGAAGCACACGTGGCTTCATTACAGCAAGGCATTGAAGGGGGTGTTGTGTTTTTATTGTGCCAAATATTTTGCAATTCAGAAATCGTCTTTAGCCAGTAAGGCTGATGGGGCATTCATAACAACAGGTTTCAGTAACTGGAAAAAAGCACTTGAGAAGTTCCATCAGCATGAAAACAGCGACTATCATGCAGCAGCGATGACCACTTATCTGCACAGCAAACAGCCAATCACCACACAACTCTCAACGCAATTACAGAAACAGCAGCATGAGGCTAGGAACAGCCTCTTGAAGATTGTGGGTGGGATTATGTAGCTGGCAAGGCAAGGCAATGCTTTCAGGGGGCATGACAGCAAAGAGGGAAACTTGCACCAACTGATGATTTATAAAGCAGAGGATGACGCCGAATTCAACAGCTGGCTCCAGAGAGGCAATAACTTCACCAGCCCAAAAATTCTAAATGAAATCATAAAAATAATCGGCAACAAAATAGTATATGACATCGTTAAGGAGATCCTGTCATTGCCCCTAATCCAGTACTCTCTCATCATTGATGAGACACAGGATGCAGCTGGAGTCGAGCAAGAGTCGTTCTGTCTGCGCTTCATTGACAAAAACTTGCAACCCAGAGAGGAATTTATCGGTCTCTACCAGGTTACATCCACTACTGGAGAGAACATCGCAAGTGCAGCCAAAGATGTCCTGCTTCGCCTGAATCTACCTCTTTCCCAGCTACGAGGTCAAGCATACGATGGGGCGGCCAATATGTCGGGACGAATGCAGGGTGTGCAAGCACATCTGAAGAAGGAGCAACCTCTGGCTGTTTATGTTCACTGTGGGCCACATTGTATCAGTCTTATTACCCAAGCTGCCTGTGCATCCTCCACTATCATAAGAGATGCTATTCATTTGGTGCATGAATTGGGCGTGTTGTTCCACCAGTCTATGAAGTTCAGGGCCATCTTTGCAACTATAGCGAAGTCGGATCATACAGCTCCTTACACATCGCTGAAGCCTCTTTGCCCCACCAGGTGGACGGTGCGAACGCCAGCCATTCGCTCTGTTCTCAATCAGTACCACTCCGTGCTTGCTGCAACAGAGGAAATGGCTCAGTCTTCCATGATGGATGTGGCTGCAAAAGCAAGTGGCCTTCATGAGAAGTTTTTGAGGGGCAATACACTTCTTGGCCTTCTTCTTGCAGAAGATGTGATGTCGATGTTGGAGGAGCTGAACATTTCTCTGCAGCAGAGAAGACAGACGACATCAGGGATGCTGGCTGCCGTGGAGCATGTGAAGAGAGGGATCCAGGAGAAAAGATCAGAAGGGCATTTTGGCCAGCTGTACATGAGAGCATCTCAGGTTGTAACATCTGTAAGCCTGCAGCCCATCAAAATGCCTCACGTGAGAATGCCCCCAAAACGCTTCACTGGTCCAGCCATGCAGCATCAGCATCATACGGCTCAAGACTACTACAGAGTGCAGTACTTTGGCACTTTAGACACTGTCGTTACACAGTGCTCAGAGCGTTTTAGCCAAGAGGGGCTTCAGAGGCTACAGAAGTTAGAAAACATTGTCATCACTGGGAAGATGGATACACTCATCAATGAATACCCAGAGTTGGATGCCATGTCTTTGGACATACAGTTGAAAATGTTCAAGGCCAACTACCCCAGTACAAGTCTCTCAGAGGTAGCAGAGATTTTGAAGGGTATGACGCCAGAGGTACGACATCTTTTTAGGGAAGTGGAGGCCCTCTTGCGACTTGTCATGGTTGTTCCTGCCTCCTCAGCAGAGGCTGAGCGAAGTTTTAGTGCCCTTAGACGCCTGAAGACATGGCTGAGAACATCAATGACGCAAACCCGGCTAAACAATCTTGCCGTTTGCCATGTCCATCAAGACAAATTGGATGCATTGGACAGGAGACAGATCTGTCAAAGATTTGTGGAAATGAATGGGGAACGCCTCCGTACTTTTGGGGCATTTATTTAAGTCTTATTTAGATATATTTCTATGCTCTTTTTGACCTAATTATCAGAATATCACTTATCTTTGTTTAAGAAGCCAATAAGTTAACAATTGCACATTTTGTATTTGTGTTTTGCTACTTGACAGCCTACAATAAAAAACAAGCTTTGAATTGTAACTTGTTAATTGGTCATTATACTGCATTTCTTAAAACTATGTTCTATACAAGCACATCTTTATCAATAGACCTATATGAAAATTGTACAAAATTCACTTTAAATATTTTGGGAAGGGCTCACATTTGGACCAAGGGCTGAAATCTACTGTTCTATATCTATTTCATGGGGTTAGGATTTGTCTTACAGGTCACCCTAAAATGCACTATAATGCAGGAAATGGCATCTAAGAAATCAAAAATCTTCGGGGGGAGGACCCCCAGACCCCCCGCAGGAAGGCTTTTCCCAATGCTCATTTGGACCCCCCCAATATCACCTACATGGTTTCGCCCTTGGGTCTAGGCACGTCCTGTGCTGTGAAAAAAACAAAACATCCTCTGCCTCGATTTATCCGCCGCTACGATATGATGGATTCATGTGGATGTGTATTTCTCAGAGTGATAGTGTTGAAAGGGGTAGACAGAGGGAATGACATGCTTAAATGGTCTCTCAGGCGGGATTCAAACCTGCATTCTCCACACGGTAACTGAATCCCAATACATGGGCGGCCAGCTCTACCAGGTGAGGTATGCATCAGGCCAAAATAATGTGTATTTAAACTAAATGTATTTACATTTGCGGAAAAAAAATTGGTTGAAACAAAAAAACTAACGAAACAAAATTGTCAAATCAACTACCTCCGCGGACCCCCTGTTGAAGACCTCTGATCTAAGGACCTCCCTTTACCTCAAAGGCATCAGCAAAGACCCAAAGACTGTTAGACAACATGTACTTATGAAAACTGCAGTTGGCCCTTTGAAAAGGGTGAAAGTGAAAATGACTGGCATAAACATATACTTCATTAAAACAGTTTGAGTAGATGAAGATGCATTAGAAATGAGGGCTGCCAGATTGAATATGATCACAGAAACAACTCTCCTGAACTTTCTGATTCACCATTAAGTTAAAGTTGTTGGTATTCTCTTACTGTAGTGTGTTAAATAGGTTTTTCAACATGTAAATGATCTGCGAAGGCTGAAATCCCTGTGTCCTCTCCCACATATCCTTGAGCACCCTGAACTCTACCACCTCACATTCCTTCACCATATCCACATTCACCATTCCTTTTCACCCTCTACACCCCTGAATTCCGCTTCAACACCGGCTCATGCCACCTACAGAAGTTCTCCGAGGACTCATCCATCGTCAGCTGCATCACAGATGGCAACGAGGAGGAGTACAGGGCCCTTGGTGGAGAACTTCGTAGGCTGGTGTGACAACAACCACCTCCAACTCAACATCAGCAAGACTAGGGAGCTGGTGGTGGACTTCAGGCGGAGCATGAAGAGGTCTCTAACCCCCATCACTATCAGGGGGGAGGAGGATGAGGTGGTGAACACCTTCTAGTTCCTGGGAGTGCACTTGAACAATAAACTGGACTAGAGTGACAACACTGATGCTCTCTTCAGGAAGGGACTGAGCAAGCTGTTCTTCCTGAAGGGGCTCAGGTCCTTCAAAGTGTGCACCATGCTGCTGCAGACGTTCTACCAGTCTGTGGTGGCCAGTGTGCTCTTCTTTGCCATGGTGTGCTGGGGGTGAATCACCAAAAAAATGGATGCTGACATGCTGAACAAGCTCTTGTGGAAGACTAGCTCTGTAGTTGGAGTTAAACTGGACAATCTGGAAGAGGTGGCTGAGGGGAGGACGAGGAGGAAACTGGACAGTATCCAGGATAAACCCTCCCACCCCCTCCATACAGAGCTAGTGAAGATGAGGAGTAAGTTCAGCCACAGAGTCATCCCATCTCGGCACAGCACTAAACTCCTTCGTGTCTGTAGCCACCAGGCTGCACAACAAGGGGTTAAACATGTGACTCACTGATAATAACCCTGACTGCACATAAAGCGTGCATTCTTGCACTTTTGCACAATAACTTTTGACGTGCACTTTCTGAACGAATACATGTGTATATTTTTAACAATACTCTTGTTACTTATCTGTATATATATATTTTTTTGTTTTAAAAATGTTAGAATGTTTCATTTTTATTTTAAATGTGTGTTTCATATCCGTGTGTGAACCTGTACTGTTTTTCCTCTTCTCTGTAGCTGCTTAAACACTCAAATTTCCCCACATGGATTAATAAAGGTACATCACCTCTGAGACATCGGACCCCCTCCCCCACCTCACTGTGACTACAGGCCAGGTGAAGAGACAGCTGGACAAACTACACCAAAGAAAATCTGCAAGGCCCTGAGGGTATCAGCCCCACCCTGCCAGCCAGCACACCTGTCCTTCAACACCTGTTCAACCTGAGCCTGTACCTGGAGACCCTCCTGGTGCTGTGAAAGACGTCATGCGTTGTTCCTGTCTCTAAAAAAGACTACTTCTTCTGGGCTCAATGACTATCGGCCAGTAGCTCTCACATCTCATGTGATGAATGTGCTGGAGAGACTGGCCCTGTCCTATCTCAGACCGCAGGTGAGATCATTTCTAGACCCTCTGCAATTCGCCTACCAGCCTCACCTGGGGGTGGACAATGCCATTATCTACCTGCTGCAGCAAGCTCACTCGTACCTGGATGGATTGGGTGCACTGTAAGAATCAGCTTCTTTGTTTCTCTGTTTTGTATTTCATATGAAATAATGTTTAATGCATTTGTCCCTCATCAATAAACGTCTAAATATATATATATTTTTTTAAAAGGTGATTTCTCCAGTGCATTCAACACGATCCAGCCACCGCCACTGAGTGACAAGCTGCAGGCCATGAGAGTAGATGCGTCCACCATCTCCTGGATTGCTAACTACCTCACAGACAGGCCACAGTATGACCGGCTGGGCAGGGTTCTGTCTGATGTGGTTGGTAGTACAGGAGCACCACAGGGAACTGTGCTGTCTCCCTTCCTGTTAACCTTATACACCACTGACTTTAAATACAACTCAGAGTCATGCCACCTGCAGAAATTTTCGGATGACTCTGCAGTGTTAGGGCTTATAAGGGATGGACGGGAGGAGGAGTACAGAGCGCTGGTGGATGATTTTGTGGAGTGGACTTGAAGAAATCAGCTGCTTCTGAATGTGGCCAAGACCAGAGAGATGGTCATTAACTTCAGGAGGAAGAGGACTTCGCCACAGCCCCTGTGCATTCTGGGTGAGGATGTGGCAGTAGTGGAGGACTACAAGTACTTTGGAGTGCACCTAGACAACGGACTGAACTGGAGGGACAACACTGACGCTGCGTACAAGAAGGGGATGAGCCGACTCTATTTCCTGACGAGGCTGAGATCCTTCAACGTGTGCAGCAAGAGGTTGGATATCTTCTACCAGTCTGTTGTTGCTAGTGCACTCTTCTTCGCTGCTGTCTGCTTGGGGGGCAGCATCAGGGCCGGTGACACCAGCAGACTTAAAAAACTGATTAAGAAAGCTTGCTCGGTCATCGGCATCAAACTGGACAATTTTGAGGCTGTGATGGAGAGGAGGACCCTGAACAAACTGTTATCTATCATGGATAAACCCACCCACCCTCTCCACCTGCAGCTGGAAAGACAGCAGAGCTCCTTCTCCAACAGACTGCTCCAGCGCCACAGGTACAGGAGAACATTCCTGCCCACTGCAATGACCCTGTATAACAACTCACCTCTGGCTGGCAGAGAACTCTCTGCTCCATGGCTTATCTGTTAACGGGAACACTTCACTCTCACTTTACACTTACATTGCAAAATGTATACTTTATTTAATAATCCTTACACTGCATTGTAATGTAAATAATATCCTGTGTTACATTTTGTAAATTCAATAGTCTACTTGTCAGTCATTTTACTTATTATTTATGTTCATATACGTGCATATACATACAGTATATATATATAATGCCGGTTTATTTTTATTTATATTTGTTCTGTAATATTTGTTCTGTAAGATGGTCATACTTTAGAATAGTTTATTTCTTATTTCATTTTATTTCTATGTATATTTTGTATTGTATTGTATTTTGCTACTGCAACGCAAATATTTCCCATTCTGGGATTAATAAAGTAAATCTTATCTTATTTTACCTGTCCTTGTGACAGCAGAGCTGGCCACCTAACCAATCAAAGCAGACTGGGCTCTGGTTTCAGACAAATGGTGAAAAGAGGTGATGAAGCACAGGCAGTCTGATAAAAATAAAGAGCTTTGAAAGTTGAAGCATGGAGACATGTCACAGTAGATACACAAGATACAAATATGAACCTAAAAATTAGCAAAATATGTCCTCTTCAAAATATAATTTACAGTATGATCTAGCATGTTGGTTTTTGCTCATAGATTTTAACACCACCAACTTTTCTGGGAGAGCCACAATGAGAAGGATGTCTGTCATGTATTTGTTGAGTTAAGTTTCAGACAAAACAAGAATATCAATATCAGATGATGTTTTTGATTTTTGAGATGAACAGATTTTTGAATTTCAGGTTAATTAAACCAAGCCAAGATGTATCCTTAAGAGACCCTCAAAATACAACAATCAGGTCATAAAAATTTTGTATGGGCCTTTGCATATTTTCTGTAAAACATTTAAAGGAAAAAAAAATAGCTGAGTCTTACAGGTGGTGGAAACAGGAGGTTGCCGTCAGACAAGAAGAGGCTGTGGGAAGGAGTGTTGTGGAGAAGCAGTTCTGTGAGGTGAGATAGAAGAACAGGGAGCAAGGGACGAATCAATGTTAATTTCAAACGTCAGCTGCTCATCCCAGAGATAATGGTAATGTTTTATCTATTAAATAAAAAGCTTTTGAATAAAAGGTGATATTTTCATGCCGGTGCAGGGAGAACCAATTATACAACCGAAACAAAGACTAAGGCCTCGGATGCAGCCTTAGGGGAGATCTGAGGACTAAAACTGAATTTCAGGATTGGGTGTGCGAAAATACGTGGCCCTTTATAATTGAGCATGAATACACATGCTGAAAAGTAGATTCCCTGTGACAGGAGGCAGCTGTGCAGGTATGCTGTTGCCGACGTGACCTTTGCCCTGTATGACAGGCAGGCTGTGTGAGAGAGGCATCTGCTGAGATGTTTAGCCTTGGTTGGATTCCAAAAACATTCTAGTCCATGCCTGGTGCTACAGTTACTGTGCTTGTTTTTCCCTCCACCTCTCCCTCCCTGCAGTGGAGGAAATAAAAGCAGATCCCTTTGACGTCTCCCCAGCCGTTTGGGGCGGATTGCTGGGTTTCACCTCTACAGTTGTGAAAGACACAGTTGCAGCTTGTGAAGCCTCATTAGGAGTCAGACAGATGGAATTTTCCTTCCTCCCTCCACATTCTCCCTCTCTTCACTTTGTCATTTATTTTTTTGTATTAGGGTGCAGGGCGCAAGGTGTTGGCTCTTGAACACAGGACACAGAAAGGACCATATGCTTTTTGAAGAAACACTATAAATGTCATTTCCATATTTGCAAAGGTTATTTGAAAGTAACTGCAACAGCTTCTGGACTTTTTCAGCACATATTTTATACTGTTGTAAGAAATAAAAATAAATAAATAATCATTACTTTTGCTTTTTAGCTTGATTTGGTAATGCTTCACTGGATGTAAACCATTAATCTTCAGTTACATATTACAATTACAATTTTTCCCTATTTTCTTTGGCTAGACTCTTGATTTTTGTAAATATATTTGGACTTGGTTTACTGTAGTTTACTCCAAACCAAAGATAATTGGTTAAGTATAATTGAGTTAGACTTAAAACAGTTTTTGATTGTTATTTGTAAAAATCTAAAATATGAACTGTAACTAGCAGTGGTGGAACGTCTAATTTGCATTGATTTAAGTACCATACTAAAGTACTATTTTGACTAGGGATGCACCAGTGGGTATGGCATCGGCCGATGTTAGCCCTATTTACCACCATCGGCACATGGGTAAAATAAGGTGACATCACCGATGTTTATGTTTTGCTACATGACCAGGAGAAGATGTTAGCGTCGTTGTTTTTAAATCTGACGGTCCAAATCCAAAGTCAGGGCATCATTTTAAAGGATTAGAACAGTAGGTCTGCCGTAACTTTAAAGTCATTCCGGGGGATCAAATACTTATTTCCTTCATTGTATGTGTATGTGAAGAAAACAGGATAATATAATATTATATAAAAATATAGTGGTTTTAAGGGAGCCATTGTGCATTTTCCGTACCTTAACTTTTGATACTGTTAATACATTTAGCTGATAATTATTCTGTACTTAAGTAACACTTTGCATTCAAGACCTTTACATGTAATGAAGTATTTTCAGACCATAGTATTTCTACTTTGAAATAAGGATCTGAGTAATTCCTACAACTATGATAACAAGGGTACTCGGAGTGGTAACTAAAGCATAGTCCTTTTGTATGTGTATCTTGCTTTATTATAGATGACTCAGGAGACAGCGATTATCATTGACTGATTTATTCGCGCCCTGTACTCTGTCATAACTGGTGTAACTCACATAACATTCCGGGTATTCACAACTCCAGACCAAAGAGTATGTCACAACATTACAGTAACTGACAATGTTAAAGTTTCTTTATATGAAATACAGAACATTAACACAACACAAAGACATGACATATACAAAACACGGATCATGACATGCAGCAGCAAGTGCTTGATTTGTAAATTTGTAGTTGAGTAGCCTCTTTCTGAAAAGACAATGTTATCACTCTTATGTGTGCTATGTTATCCCAGCTCTCCTGTCATAGCACTACCATCTGCCATTTTGTTCAACACCTTCAGTGGTGTGCAAGCCATCCTAGTGAATACTCATATTGAGTTTTAATGAAATTGAACAATAATTTGTGTGTCCGCCCAAAAGTCTTCCTTTTTCCATGCTATTCACTTCCATTACGATTCATGAAAGCAGGTTATGTTATGAAATTGAAGTTGCGTTGGTGTTTGTGTGTTGGTTGTTGATGGCAGTGTGTGCGTGTGAGTGTCCGGTTAATGATTGCCCCCCCCCCCCCCATTCCATTTGTTCTGGAGCAGACCCTGTTCTGTTATAATCCTATAATACTGCTGTTTAAATATTGACTCCAGTAGACTAAGCAAGTAATTTCCTGTTCACAGATTTGTTATTCACTGTACAAAGTAAGTACAGATACAGATTTAAATAGCAAACCTTGACGATAAAAACATAATTCTACTGAGTGAAAACACTGTTGGTGATATTCGAGCAAATGCATACATGCATGCTAGAACGCCCTCCCCCTACCCGATTCCTGCCATACACCTACCCTATTCCAGCGGCTGGGAATCTAAAGCCCTCCCCCTGTTTCCTGAGAGGGGCGTTGCCAGATTGACCCATTTGTTTGATTGCAGGGTTTTACCATGAGATGGCACTTCCTTCAAAAATACACAGAGAGCTAACTGGGTGAACTTTGGCCCTTGTTTAGCTTTGATTCACACAGTTTGTTTCCTGGACTAACAGAATTGTCACTTCAGTAATGTTTACAGCTCCGCAGTTGTGTTTGCTGAGCAGCATTCACATAGTTTGTATCCCTCATTTTCACAGGGAAATGTAACACATTACTTTTACACTTTTTTTTAATGTATACTATTACACACACTGTGTGTAATAGTATGAAATGATGTGCAATTCTTTGTTTTTTACTTTAACGATAAAACATCCAGATTTGAGAATAACTAAAGTTTATCTCATCCTATTATCTTAATTATAATTCAATAATATATAGTCTTTGTATATTTATTGATAATAATAATAATAATAATAATAATAATAATAATAATAATAATAATAATAATAATAATAATAATAATAATAATAATAATATTTAAACTTATTTATTTTTGCTGCTCATACTTTTACCTTTACAATAGTTTGCTTAAATATGCAGGACAACTTATTGAATCTTGTTGTGGTGTTTTTACACAGTACAGCACTTTTCTACATATAGCTTTTTAAGTAGAACGTTGGCTTTTCGGCAGCTTCTCACTCGGGGGAGAACTGTTGATGACCAGGACCTATTGTAATGCTAATGAACTGGTTGGGCCATGTGAAGGATCCCACTCAGGGACTGGAACGCTGAAATACTTCAGAAAACACTTCCATTGAATGAAAAAAACAGTCGCAATCGCAAAAGCACTAAGCCAGGGGTTTTCAACCGGTGGTCCGCGGACCCCTGGTGGTCCGCGGCGGCATTGCATGTGGTCCGTGACAAGAGCCTATGTTGATCAGTTCACCATTGTTTTTTTTTAATATAAATTCGCTTTGATATTTCAACACATTTCCAGAATACCGTTACATATCGTGAAAAATATGTTTAAAATAATATAAAGGAAATTCAAGCTGACAGAATGTAGCCTTGCGCCTATCCAGTCTATGGTAGCCTGTGATTCGCTAATGGTAATGAGTTGCGTCGCTAACCTCACTTATTATTCATTACGTACAGTCTTGCGAGCAAAGTTGACACACATTTATAAGCATAGCCGACGAGAGTATTTTAAGATAGGTTGTAGTACAGCAAACATTTGTTACATATGTACTAGTCTAGCTATATATCTAGCACCAATGGATCGTTTTGTAGTGAGGAAAGTGCCAGAGGGACAGGCTGCCATGACAGAGGGTCAGGCTGCCACGACAGAGGGACAGGCCGCCACGATAGGGCAAGGACAGGCTTCCGAAGCGTCAACTTCGCAAAAAAGACGAAAAAGAAAATACAATGAGGAATATGTTAAATATGGATTCACAGTGACGACAGACAGAGCAGGAGAGGAGGTACCACTGTGTTTCGTATGTTCAACAATTCTCTGTAATGAAGCTATGAAGCCGTCGAAACTTACGCGGCATATGGAGACGCATCACGTCCACTTGAAGGCCAAACCCGTTGAGTACATGCAACAGATGTTGCGTGATTTCAAAGGACAGCAGGCTACCATGAGGAAGAGTGCAAAAATAAATGAAAACGCACTGAAAGCATCGTATCTGGTCGCTCTCAGGGTTGCAAAAAGTAAGAAGCCCCATACCATTGCAGAGCAGCTTATATTGCCAGCAGCCATAGATATGTGCAGAGCTATGGTAAGCGAAGAATGTGCCAACAAATTAAAAACTATTCCGTTGTCAGACAACACAATCGGAAGACGAATTGGGGAAATGGCAAATGATGTCAAAGACCAGCTGATGGCAAAACTTCAGACAGTTCTGTTTTCCCTTCAAATCGACGAGACGACAGATGTTACTAATGATGCGCAACTGTTAACATTTGTGCGATACGAGGACAGTGGCACTATGTGCGAGGAATTTCTTTTTTGCAAACCACTGCCCGGGCGAACTACCGGTGTAGAAATATTTAAAGCACTGGACGATTTTTTATACAATATCTCGTGGCAGAGGTGCGTTGCATTATGCAGCGATGGGGCCCGAGCCATGAGTGGCAGCAAGACTGGACTGTTTGCGCATGTAAGGAGGGTGGCTCCGGGGGTAATTTGGACACACTGCCTGATTCATAGAGAGGCTCTCGCCTCCAAAGATCTCAGTGTTGAGCTCAGTGGTGTGTTTGATGTCGTTGTCAAGACGGTCAACTTCATAAAACGAAACGCATTGAATACACGCCTGTTTTCATCCCTATGCCATGACTTGGGAAGTGAACACAGCTCTCTCCTTTATCATTCAGAGGTGCGTTGGCTGTCTCGCGGCGCTGTGCTCGCCCGTGTGTTTGAACTACGCGGAGCTATCTACGAGTTCTTGTGCGAGAAGCATTCTGATCTGGCTTCCAATTTCAACGATAGTTACTGGTTAACTAAGCTGGCGTACCTCACAGATGTTTTTGCAGAGCTGAACAAGTTGAACAGCTCCATGCAAGGGAGAGATGCAAACGTCATGCAGCTCTACGAGAAGCTCGACGCATTTGTGAAAAAAATGTCAAAGTGGATCGAACGAGTGGAGAGCAATAACTTGGCGATGTTTCCTTCAGTTGAGGAATACCCTGACAGCACTGACATCAACGACACTATATGTGAGCATTTGAGGAAGCTTGTGCGTCAATTCGCAAAGTACTTCACTGATTCGGAAGAGTGGCGCCGTGACAGCAAGTGGATCCTGCTCCCATTCAGTGACGATGCATCAGTAGGGTCAAGTCTGACGGCTGTGGAAGAGGATAAGCTGATTGAGATGTCCACAGACTCTGTCAGGAGGCATATGTACGACACACAGCCCCTTGTTAAATTCTGGATAAGTTGCCAGACAGAATTTCCACAGCTTGCTGCAAAAGCAATGAGGTGTCTTTTGCCCTTTCCAACCACATACCTGTGTGAGAGTGGTTTTTCTACACTGGCGTACTTAAAGAATAAGTACAGGGCTAGGCTTGATCCAGAGAATGACATGAGACTGTCTCTGTCTACCATTTCGCCACGAATAGACAGGCTGTGTGGACTTCACCACGCCCAGATATCACACTGACAGGTAGGCCTAATTCTCCCATGTTTTCACTGTTACGACCCTGGCGGGTTTAGGCCCCGCCCTGTGTTAATGGTAAGCCTGTTCTCTCTCCCTGCTTTTCTCAATCTCTCTCTGCTTTTCTCAATCTCTCTGTCTCTACAGCAGGTGATTGGTGACAGGTCTGTCCTGGCTGGGTTATAAAAGCCCTGACCAGCCAGCAGTTGAGGCTGCCTTGGTCTTCATTTGTTGGATTTTGGTTCTCCGGTGTTGTTGGATTTTTGTTCTCCGTTGTTGTTTTGTCACACACCTAGACTGACTTTGCATGACATTTTTAGTTACTTTTCCCAATACTGAATTGCACAACACTTTATTATTCTTTATTCTTTCTTTAAAATAATCTTTAATTTAATTTAATTTAATAAATCTACTTTTATTATTATAAAATCTGCGTGGCCTCTCTTTCATGTTTCATGCATTGAGCTATGCATGTAACACCAAATACACACGCGCACGCGCAGGCACATCAGTGGGCCGCGGATTGCTTTCTAGTCCGAATGGTGGTCCCTGGGACAAAACCAGTTGAAAACCCCTGCACTAAGCCAATCAGGCATGGATAAAACACAGGATCAGTCTATGTGTCAACGGGGCACTAGTTTCTCCCCTGTCCAAGACTGGGTAATGGTCCGGTCTGCCAGCACACAGCTCGGCTGTCTGCAGCAGAGAACAGACGAAGAGATAGACCAGTACTCTAAACACTGAAGTCAAACATCGTACACATCCAAAAGGGAATAAATATAAGTCATTATTATTACCAAGTTAAATCATTTTCAGTGTTTTTGACTTGTATTAAACACTCGATATTTCCATGGACGTTTATTAACAGCAATGCGACATAGAAGCAGCAGGAACTGCAACAGCATGAATATGCAAACCCGAGCCTACAGTTAAAAATACTGCTGGAGATCAGAGGGGGATGGGATAGCTGTGGCACTTTCCGATGGCCATTAGGTGTGAAACTTAAAGAGAGTCACAGCACTGCTGATCCAACACGTTCTCACTCCCAACTTGTCTTATGTTGACGTGATGTCAGGATCTCAAGTCGTCTACCTTGGATGTTGAACTTCCCTGCATGTTAAAAATCGACGCTAAACATACAAATATAAACAGCAATAGCTCAACAATAATACAGTAAACAATGGACACTATAAATATTGTTGTCTGCCCGTGGTGAAATGACGAGGCTGCATTAGAAATAAACCTATTTTAGTGAATTACTGAGCTCAGGCAATAATTAACGTTTTAATGAAAGTGACTAGAGCATGTTCGCATTTGTTAGTGCTTTCATGTGAATTAGGCAAACTTAGATACATTAAATGATTGTTATGATGATGATTACAAATCATGCATTTCATCCCGTTGGATGTGATACAAAAACAAACCGATTATTTTTGTAGTTGTAAACACACGTGGATTAAACCACATGAATTTTCTTTTATTAAATATTTCATTTCACTATTTTATTTGTATATTTCTTATTTCTATTTCTAACTATTTGTTTTGCTTCATATTGTATTTCGCTGCTTTAACACAAAAAAAAACAAACAAACAAACAAAATCCCAGTTTTGGATGAAAAAATAATTCTGATTTTTTTTTAAATGATTACATTTATCTTATTTAATGGACAATATGATTCTAACCGTGATAGTGGGAATTAAAAAAAAATCTTTGGATACTATAAATATCAATATAGTACAGGTTTAAGGGCAAAATGTTGCTTCAAGGTCTTTTTAAGTTTCTATAGTAACAGGCTGCTGTGTCTGTGCCAGAAGCAGCACCCTCTGAGGAATCAGCTGTTTATTTCATGAGTTCCATGGTGGCAGCGTCCATCAATTCGCCACCTGGTGGATCGATGAGCCATTGCAGTTTCTATCCATATCAAATATCAAGGGGGCGTCACAAGTCTGTGCCGTGTCCACTACGTCACACTGGGGGTTTTCCTTTTGGCGAGGGCCGGCCACCAAGCCGTACAAGACCGGTGCGGGTGGGGACGCCCGAAATCAAGTGATCTATCTGTAGCATCAGTTTCCCTCAGCTGATGGTTTGGACTTCTTGCCTTGAAATTGGAACATTCTGTCACTGTCGTAGGTTGTGATAGACCCGCTTAGCTAGCAGTGCAGATTTGTCCTAATTGACTATCTACTTTAGATTCCATTGAGATTCTCTTTGCTGGAGATTTGTCCTTGGACTGATTGTCCTCTGTCTCTGAGAGTTTTAAATCTACCGGTGAGTCATTTAATTTCACACAGCCTAATCAATAGCTCAACCGAGTGAATCTTAAATGTCCAGAGAAATCCTGACTTATTGATTTTTTTCTTAACAGATTTGCCTCATACATATTCAGATATTGGTATTTTGGCAAATAATGGGAGCAGCCATTGCATTGCCTGGGCTGATCTAGAGACACCGAGCTGAAAATGAGCTCTACCTTTCTAAATGTATTTTGTACTTGTACTTTAAATTGCAATAAAATCTTCCCTTGGGAAGTGTGAGAAAAAATCAATATATTGAAATGTAACATTAAATGACATAATTCACGAGACCAGAAGGAACAGAGAGTAGAAACGCGTGATGTGAAGAGAAGATCGAGATCTTTTCCATGCAGCTGTAGACAGATTAGCTACTTCAATGTGGACTGTGGTCAGTGACATGGGGAAGGACCACAGCTGTGTTTCTTTTGTAGAAGTATCATATCATTTTATTAGTAAATGCTGTTGCATGAGAAGCTTCTTGGATTCTTTTTGCATATTTGTACTTTAGAATTTCTCATTGTATGGTGCATAAATAAAAACACAGGGAAAGAAGATCAATTGTAAGAACAGGACCATAAAAATAAAATGATTCTAAAAATATATAAAAACAAATAATTATAACATCAAAATATAGATACATATTTACATAAAATATAGATATAACAAACAACTACATGGAATAAAATCACAAAATAATATATGTGCAAATGAAAAGTGAAAAGCTGTGCATATATTAAAAGAGGTAGCTTTGTATACAAATGTGCAAAATATTAGGGTGAGCATGACTGATAGAATACCATTTAAATTATGAAATTATTTGAGGCTTCACTTCCACATCCAAAACATCTTAATGAATAAAGGGCCCCCCTTCAACATCCCATTGTTATACAGATGTAGCCCCTGATTTCAAGAGTCCCCACCTATATGGGTCCGTGACAGGATCTCGCCGAAAGGAAAACCCCCAGTGTGACGAAGTGGACACGACTGATGATGATGATGATGATTTCAAATGATGTTGAAACCAGCTGCAATGGTTCATCGATCCACCAGGTGGCACATTGACGGATGCTCCCAAAAAGGAACTCATGAAATAAACAGCTGATTTCTCAGAGGGTGCTGCTTCTGGCACATACACAGCAGCCTGTTTTTTTATGCGTAAAATAGTGAGAAAACACGCCTCATAATTATTTCATTTGTTTTCCCCATAAAAGCTGGTGGGTTGAAAGCAACACGGGAGGTGAAAATAATTATTAAGCAACTGTTGCTGCCTTGGCTTTATCTGAAAACTGATGGCATGATTAAATTTATGGCACGGGACACAAATATTTATTTAGATATGTTTTAACCAAGTTTAAATAAAGGCTAGAGTGTTTCTGGCAAGGGGGATTAATCTCTGATTATAATAGCGTATGTTTTTTTTTATTCCCAATGTCAAGGATATTATCACATTTTGCATTAAATAAGATAAATGTAATAATTTATTTTTTAAAAAACATTGTATTTCCTTTGCATTTAACAAAATAAATGTGGATAATCAACGTGAGTTTACAACTACAAAAATGTTCAGTTTATTTTTGTATCAGATCCATCCAACCATCCATCTTCTCCCGCTTTTCCGTCAGGGTCGCGGAGGTAACAGCTCCAGCAGAGTGCCCGAAACTTCTCTTTCCCTGGCCACATCAACCAGCTCTGACTGGGCGATTCCAAGGCGCTCCCAGGCCAGCGAAGAGATACAGTGGTATGCAAAAGTTTGGGCACCCCTCTGAGATTTCATGACAATTTGCTTTTCCTTTATAATAGAAGATCACAGCAACAACATTTGTTTTCCTACAAAGATGTAGACGTTTTAGTGTTTTCCAGACCAAAATTCTTAGGGTAGCATTACATAGTTTTATTATAATAAAATAAAATGCAAAAAATGGGATGTGCAAAAGTTTGGGCACCCTTATAAATAGCATTCATTTCAACACCTGTACGGATTTATAGCTGACAGGTTGCTGCACAAAATTGCTTTGATTAGCTCATTAGGCCTTCAATTACAAAGACAGGTGGAACCAATCATGAAAAAGGCTATTTAACATAGGTAATAGCTGGCTGTGCCTGGCCTAGGTTCTTTCTTAGGGAGTGGCAAGATGGGGACCTCAAAACAACTCTCCACTGACCTGAAAGCTAAGATAATCCAACATTATAAATTAGGAGAAGGGTACAAAAAATTATCTGACAGGTTTAAACTGTCTGTCTCCACAGTCAGAAACGTAGTTGTGAAATGGAAGGCCACAGGAACAGTCCGTGTGAAGGAAAGATGTGGTAGGCCGACAAAAATAGGGGAAAGGCACAGGCGAAGGATGGTGAAAATGGTCACAGAGAAGCCACAGACCACCTCCAGAGAACTACAACAACATCTGGCTGCTGATGGTGTAGTTGTTCACCGTTCCACAATCCAGCGTACTTTGCACCAGGAAGAGCTCATTGGAAGGGTGATGTGCAAAAAGCCTTTCCTGAGTGTTAATCACAAGAAGAGTCGCATGAGGTATGCAAAAGCACATCTGGACAAGCCAGAAGCATTTTGGAACAAAATACTGTGGTCAGATGAGACCAAGATTGAGTTATTTGGTCATAACATGAACAGGTATGCATGGCGAAAAAAACACACTGCATTCAATGAAAAGAACTTGTTGCCCACTGTAAAATTTGGTGGAGGATCTATCATGTTATGGGGCTGTGTGGCTAGCACAGGTACTGGAAAACTTGTTAAAGTTGAGGGCCACATGAATTCCTTACAGTACCAGGAGATTCTTGACAAGAATGTTCTAGAGTCAGTCACAAAGTTGAAGCTACGCCGGGGTTGGATTTTTCAGCAGGACAATGATCCTAAGCACCGATCAAAATCCACCAAGGAATTCATGCAGAAGCACAGGTACAATGTTCTGGAATGGCCATCCCAGTCCCCAGACCTTAACATCATTGAAAATGTATGGATTTATTTGAAGAAGGCTGTCCATGCACGGAGGCCAAGAAACCTGACTGAACTGGAGACGTTTTGTGTGGAAGAATGGGCCAAAATACCACCTGCCAGGCTTAAGGGACTTGTCTGTGGCTACAGGAGGCGTCTACAGGCCGTTATTGCAGCAAAAGGAGGCAATACTAAATATTAATGGAATTATTTCTTAGGGGTGCCCAAATTTATGCACATGCCTATTTTTGTTTGAATGCACATAAACATGTTTCTGTTTGACCAATAAAAGTTATTTCACTACTGAGATGTTTCTGTTACCATAAGGTATAACATATGTTAAAATGAAGTTGCTGCTTCAAAAGCTCAGCAAGTGACAAACTGATGCAGTGGTTTTCCTAAGGGGTGCCCAAACTTTTGCATACCACTGTATAATCCCTCCACCTGGTCCTAGGTCTACCCCTCGGTCTCTTCCCAGCTGGACGTGCCTGGAACACCTCCCTACGGAGGCGCCCAGGTGGCATGCTTACTAGGTGCCCGAACCGCCTGAACTGGCTCCTTTCAACACGAAGAAGCAGCGGTTCTACTCCGAGTCCCACCCGGATGACTGAACTTCTCACCTTATCCCTAAGGGAGATGCCAGCCACCTTGCAGAGAAATCCCATTTCGGCCGCTTGTATCCGTGATCTCGTTCTTTCGGTCATGACCCATCCTTCATGACCATAGGTGAGGGTAGGAACGAAAATGGCCCGGTAGACAGAGAGCTTTGCCTTCTGGCTCAGCTCTCTTTTCCTCACAACGGTGCAGTAAAGCGACTGCAGTACTGTTCCCGCTGCTCCGATTCTCCAGCCCATCTCACACTCCATTGTTCCCTCTCTCAAGAACAAGACCCCGAGATACTTGAACTCCTTCACTTGGGGTAAGGCCTCATTCCCTAACCGGAGTGGACAGTCCATCGGTTTCCTGCTGAAAAGCATGGCCTCAGATTTGGAGGCACTGATCCTCATCCCAGCTTCTTCACACTCGGCCGCGAACCGATCCAGTGAGTGCTGAAGGTCACAGACCGATGAAGCCATTAGGACCACATCATCTGACAAAGCCCACCGAACTGCAGACCCCCTCCCCCATGACTACGCCTCAAAATCCTGTCCATGAATATCACAAACAGGATTGGTGACAAAGCGCAACACTGGCGGAGGCCAACCCAGATAGCAGTAGACTCCGGGGCGGATCCGCCCTCAAGTCGGCAGATCCGCCGTACTATCTCACTCATTTTGGCGATGCGCAAAGGATATGCCCCGCCTTCGGACAGCGCCCCGTAAAACAGCCGACCCGCTACGGATCCCAGGCGGATCCACACATCGGACGCGCCCTTTTTCTCATCGCTGACGGTTAGAGAAACAGCCAGAACGGAGCCAGAATGCTTTGCATTAGTTAGAGCAAGTCAAGTCTGCGGACACGTAAACGGTAAGCATTTCAAAATATGCTTCATTTGTTCAGTTTAGTTGCATTTCCAGTACAATTACTTAAATCACAAGTAGTTAATTGCTTTGTTTGCTGATTTAATACATTACAAAATATTGTGTAAGCTAATGTTAACGTTAACTCAGCTTAACATTAGCCTAATGTTAGAAAAGCATGTTAGCTAAATTTCAGCTACATATAGATTTCAGTTAACAAAAAGTTAACAAAGCCCCATTTGGATGGCATTTATTTCGGGATTGATTAGTTACCTGCTCTCCAATGATTTTCCTGAGCACATATGTAACATTAAGTAATTTCTCACCCCTCTCCAGTTATAATATTTGCTGACATTTTGGCTAATTATGCCGTTAAAAGTGTGTCAAGTAAGATATTAGAATATCCTGTTCATAGTGTTGTATGTACAACTATCTCTGGATGACTTGATACTGGAGAAAAACTAAAAAAAAAAAAAAAGATCATTCTCAGGCAAGTTCTGCACACCTTTTGCCTTTTTTAAATTTATTTTGGAAAACACATAACAACTGATGGTCCTTTTTTTTACACCTCACTGGTTGCAATCTTTCTTTTGTGTTTCTGGAATATTTCTTTTAGAAATGAATAGAAAGACTGTGCCCGTCTCCCTCTCCACCCTGAGACGGAGGACCCATGTAGATGTAGACAGACGTCTCAGGCAAATTAGTGATGACTATAAACCTCCCCTGACTGACTTACTAATGACAGAGGAGGACTCTACAGATGTCAGTGTAGAGTTTTTTTTGGAAAAGACCTAAATTCCAACAATCAAACTTGTTCAGACAATACAACTGCAGCAGTCTTAAGTGAGGAGGAATGTGGCATGGTGGTTGATGAAGGCATGTCTGAGGGTTTTCTGGTTGGCGGTGGCGATGGGCTGATTCAGTCATCTGATTCAGATGGTGAAGTCAATGAGACAATTTCACTATCTGAAACCATTTCAAACTGGGCCATACAATTTGGCATTTCTTTAGTGGCTTTACCAGCACTGTTGAGCCGTATGCGCATTCACCATCCTGAACTTCCTAAGGACAGAAGGACCCTCCTTAGGACTAAAACTAAGTATTCCATTCTGGAAAGGGCTGGGGGACAGTACCACTACTTGCAATTAAAAACACACTATCCAAATACACACACTGGCAGACAATGTCACACTGAAACTGCAAATTAACATTGATAGACTTCCCTTATTTAAAAGCTCTACCTTGCAACTTGGTCTACTACTGAGCGTTCCAATGAAGGAACCAGTGGTAATAGGTTTGTACTGTGGGGAAAAGAAACCTACCTCTGCAGTTCCTTCAAGACTTTGTCACAGAGTAACAAGAGCTTGAAAAAGGGTTTGATGAAGAGGGCAAGACATTTAAGCTCAAGCTAGACACAGTCATATGTGACACACCAGCCAGAGCCTTTGTGAAAAATACCAAGAGTCACAATGGCTGTCATGGCTGTGACAAATGTGCACAGCCAGGAAAGTATCTTAACAGACGTCTGACCTACCCGAGTAAAAATTATGCACTAAGAACAGACCAATCGTTTGAACAGATGGTTGATGAGGGTCATCACCACGAGTGGCCACATCCGTTTCTTGGTAGTGGTGTCGGCATGGTGTCCCAATTCCCTCTGGACTATATGCACTTGGTGTGTTTAGGTGTCGTCAAGCGAGTGCTCCAAACCTGGCTCAGGGATCCACTGAATGTCAAAGTACCTGCAACAGTAGCAGAGAAAATGTCCGCAATGCTGATAGCAATGAGACCCTATTCCTGTGGAGTTTGCCAGAAAGCCTAGATCGCTGCGGGAATTGGATCGTTGGAAGGCGACAGAATTGAGACAATTTCTGCTGTACACAGGACCTGTAATGTTGGGTAGCTTTCTGGACCAAAACATGTACAGCAATTTCATGCTGCTGTTCTCTGGCATTGCCATGTTAGTAAGTCCTAAACTATCCTGTCACAGCCAGTATGCCAAAACTTTACTTCAATCGTTTGTATGTCACTTCGGTGAAATATACGGGAAGGACCAACTAGTTTATAATGTGCATAATTTGGTACATCTAGCAGATGACCTCCAACAAAATGGTTGCCTTGACCGCTTTTCGGCATTTCCATATGAAAATTACCTGCACAAGATTAAAAAACTTGTGCGAAAACCAGAGTTCCCACTTGCCCAAATTATCCGCCGGTTGTCGGAGATGACAATTCCTGACGCCCTTTCACATGGTAGGCCTACGTCTTTCAAAAAACAACACTTTGTTGGGCCCATTGTAGGTGGCCTGTCAGTCAAAGCGCAGTACGGTGAGATGGCTTGTGAGAAATGGACCCTTAAACTTTCAACAGGGGATAATGTTTTTTACATTGGCAATGATCTTTGTTGCATACACAACATTGTTGAATGCAATGATGGGCTGTACGTGGTATACAAAGAATTTTTAGAAAAGTCTTTGTTCTTCAAGTACCCGTTCAACTCTGACTTTCTGAACATTTACAATATTTCACATACATCTGACATACTCAGGTGTGTTAAAGCATCAGATCTTGATCAGAAATGTATTGTCTTGCCTCATAGGGATGGTTTTGTGGCCATACCCCTATTCCATACATTTTAGGGATCTCGTGCTGAATGTATTTTGATATGTATAATCTACTTCTTAACTTGGTGTATTTTGTTGACTGTTTTCTATATGCTTTTGAGCGGTTCTTTGCTTTTACCGACCAGGTTGTGGTCCATCATCAGTTCGTACATGTAAAGTTTGGCATGTGAAGATGGCCAGTTGTAGTTCAACAGTTGTCGTGCTTCAAAGTACTGATCAAAAAGTGGTTATTGAGGCTTGTCAGATTGTTTTCTTTTTAGCTTGTCATTTCCTAGATATTAGTTGTAGCTCTTGTGCTACTTCTTCATTTGGCAATGAGGGTCAGAGACTGACAGAAACTGACACCGACTGCATGACATACCAAACACTGCAATCTGTGTGAAACTGGATGACAATTGACTGTAAGTACTTTGTGGAAGTTGCTTGTCTTCAATGTGAATACCAAACCAATTATTGCTGTTCAGTCTGTGTTTGATGGTGCTATTTCTTTCTTTTAAATTTAGGATGTTCCACTAAATTGAATTCCAGAGCACCAAAACGGTAGCAGTGGTGCCACAAAACTGGTACAGCGATGGTGTTTCCTATTGGCCGAACTACAAAAGTGATGAAAGAGTGGACAGGGCAGTGAAACATTCAGAGGAGCCTGGACCTGACTGGAAGACATACGATGTGATAATTGTCAAATCATGTGGTAATATAACTAAAAAAATATAAACTAATTAGAAATGGCTGTTGTAAGCAAATATCAAAATACCTTTGCCTTGTAATATGTGTTTGAAATATAATTTGAAAAAAACCCTTGTAATCAACCTTGTATTGTTTTGTTGTCCATAATTCTGTTCTTTTTTGTTCTACTGTTAATTTGAAAATCAACCGAAGTTTGATCATTTAATTTTTAGATCAGTACTTCGAGGCAAGAAAACTGATGAAAACGTCTCTGACGTGCAACACATCAGATTTGCAGTCTGAAGAGGAAGAGGAGGAATTTTGTTTGAGGAGAAAGCCAAAGCCAATGTTAGTATATACAGTTGTGCTCATAAGTTTACATACACTGCCAGAATTTGTGAAATATTGGCCATTTCTTGGAAAATATGAATGATCATGCAGAAAACTTTTCTTTTATTTAAGGATAGTGGTCAGGTGAAGCTATTTATTATCACATAATTGTGTTTCCTTTTTAAATCATAATGATAACGTCATCATTATGATTTAAAATCATTAGCATCATTCAGTGTTATGGTATGACAAACCTGACAAACACCAAACAGGGAAAGCAACAAAAGGCATTACTTAAACGCAGTGGCGGACCGTCAGGGCCTGCTAAGCCTTCTCTGAAAGCTTAACAATTTTCTCCAATTGTTCTCCAAATTAAGATAACATTATGTTGACAGCTGAGTATGAGTATAGTCATTTCTTTGGTGACTCTGATGAGGACGATAGTGGGGAGGAAAATCAGTTGAACAAGAGAGCCAGACTTCAAGCCAAACCACCTGCTCCACAACCATCACCTCCTATGCCACCACCACCTTGCTGTGTGCCAGGTAGTGGCACAGTTGCCCCTCCTCCACCCACTGATGAAGAGTACTGGCTGGGTAAGGAATCATCGCTATGTAAAAACATGGATGAAATGTGCTAAATGGTGATAAAGCTAAATATACCATGAAAACGTGATAGGAATTCCTCTCTATCTCTCTAATTCACACAAACCACCAGCTCCAAATATCCAACCACCGCCGCGTCGTGTGCCAGGTAGTGGCTCAGTTGCCGCTTCTCCACCCACTCCACCACCTCACTGTGCACAAAAGGAACATAGGAGAGCAGCAGAAGATCAACCCCCTTCGGCAAGCCAGCTCTACAGACCTACATGGCGAGGGGGAAGGTGGGGATCAAACACCATTGCCTGTTCTGGTGAGCAAACGACTATGAGATTCAAACTGAACCTTTAAAGTTATTTCACTTTTTAAAAAGTAAAAAAAAGGTTAGTTATGTAACCCATACACAACATGCAACACACACATGCCCACATTGAATCCAATTGAATATAACAAGTAGGGTTGTGTTAGAAGTCTCATCAATTTCTTCTTCCTATTCTTGGCATACAATTTGAGCTAAAACATAAGACAGAAATTAAGAGATATTTTGTGACTCTTTCGCATTACCCTTAACATTTCTCAAGACCAAATATAATAAGCGCCAAATAATCTCTATTAACGATTAGAAAACATTACTGCAGGTGTGCCATGTTAGTTGCATTAATTAAGTGTATTTTAGAATAGTAAATAATGTAAACATGTAAGAACATTTTTTGTCCTTTTTGACCGAATTAAGGCTTCTTTGTGGCCTACAGTTTACAAAATAAATAAACTTGCTGTTCCTATTTGCTCAGTAAAATATGCCTTAATGAGTTGTCCAAAGTAGACTGTAATTTATTTATATATCCTCATGTTCTTTTTAACAGCTGCAGAAGCCCACATCATGAGCTTGCTGGAATATATGAAACACCAACAAGACCAGTTAATCGCAAAGGTTAACTATCTTACCAGCAAGTTCAACCCTACTGGTCAAGACATGGACATTCCTGAGTGTGTGCAGTTTCCACTGGATACGATGGAGGAAGTGCAGGATTTTGAAGACTGGCTCAAAGACCCTGCCAATTCTCAATCAAAGCAGAGGGTGGTGAGTTTTAGTTTTTTTTGTTCTTCCAGAGAAAGTCCTGTTAAAATTCTGTCACATGTGCACACACACATCCTAAGAGTGGAATAGGTGAATTGTATGCACTACAATTACTTCTGTAAATTACAAGATGTTTTTTGTTTTTATTCATTTTAGATTTCCTCCCTAGCAACCATCGGGGGCCATGACACTAAACGTGTAACCTGGAACATGCTTGCCCGGATCTTCAGTGATGCAGTTGGGCGGCAGATTAATTGGAAAGGGCTAAATGGAAAGAAACCATTCAGTCAGATGGCATCAAAATCCTTACTCCTGCGTAAGTAATTTAAATCAACATTTAAAACAAGTCACACAGCAGTCTAAAACCCTATTCAGCAGGGGTTAGTTTTACATGGGGAGGTGGGGTAATGCAAATTCAACTAGCCAGGAAACTAATCATATTGGTTTATTTCAGGACTAAACCAAATGTGTGGGCTAATGTTATTTACCTAAATACTGTACATGTGTCGGCCGTCGGCGAAAGAGAGATCACTCCGAAAAGCACAGCTTTTTATGAATTATACAAAATATTTGAGGAAGTGGCAGCAACTCCATAATGCAAAGCATAACTTTAGTTTCCTCCGTTTAAAATAGCCTACCCAAGTTGCCACACATGTATTTAGGTAGCATTAGCCCACAAAGGACACATTTGGTTTAGTCTAGAAATAAACCAACCTGATTAGTTTCCTGGCTAGTTAGTTTTGAAGTCAAAGATGACGGAGGCTTGGTTAAAATTAAGCCCATTATCCTTGTTACATGTTAGCGATTTTTAATTCTACTGGTCAAGATACCAGTGTTATTTAAACATGGAATGCATCAAGTTTATACCACTTGTCACAGTGAGAGAATAGGTTTATTGTGTTTATTCGATGTCTGCCTAAACACACTCACTGTGGTAGAAATGTCGATTGGGCAGTTTACCATTTAAGCTAGCCTACTATCGTTGTTCCAGATTGAGCTTTTAACCGGATTTGCTTCATACGTGTCTTGATAAATACAGACACACTATGGCAAGTGCCTTTCTATATGCTCGCAGTCCTAGGTTTTCCCTTTCACGCAGGCGCAGAACGTACATGCTAGTTGATCGTCGACTGAAGTCTATGCGGTGTGTTCCGAGTGCAACTTTTTCGCCCCGTCGGCGCTAGTCGGCTGAAGTCGGCTTGGTGTGTCCGGGCCAGTGCAGCCTGATTATTTTAGCAGATTATTTCGGTCTGATCGCAGATTTAAATGAATCTCCAGTCAATTGTTGATACAGGTGTGATCAAAAAGTTCCTCTAAAAAGAAAACACCATACCTGATTTAAATTTGGAGGTCATCCCCTTCGAAGTAGTCACCTTGTGCAGCGAATACACTGCTATCTCGTTTGTGCAAAGTTTTTGCCATCGTTTGTGAACGCAAAATAAAAATGTGTGCTCAAACCTCTCACTGAGTGCAGCAGAGCAGCCACTTGCTGGCCGTTGCTAGGCGGATAGCGACATAAGTTTAGCCAATCAGCATGCTTGAATCTGATGTCTAAAGGGAGCTGAATTTAGCCCCCAAGCAAGTCAGTTGTTGTTGGCCCTCTGCGGCACGTGGCAACTGGTGGTTGCAATGGGAGTTCATTACATTTTGTATGAAAATCTGCTTGTGTGATTACAGATGCCGTGAGGAAAAGCCACGTAGCCCGTGCAGCTACAGAGGAAGATATTCAACGGCATGCTATAAGGTGGTTCAACCTGGCGGCAGACAGGGGAACCGCGAGGAGGCGTGCCAGTGTCCCCACTGAGCATGCATAGATGCTCTTTTCTCCCATTCTTCCAAAAATAAACATGTTTTTGATCGTAGTTATGGTCGCATTTCATTATTCCAGTAATGTATTTACAGTCGTAATGATCACTTATTTTGTAGAACATTGTACTGTTGCAAGTCTTTGGATAAAAGTTGTGAAAAGGTGTGAGCGGGATGGCTCAGGTAAAAGGTAAGAGACGGAAGCGTTCGGCGTTGGGCAAAAACAACAGTGTTTATTGTTCGACAATTGTGCACACAACAGGCAGCTCCGCGGTACTTTCCGAGCGGGCAAGGCCAGGACGGGGCGTGTCGTCTTCCCAGGACCCAGCCTACTGCAAGACCGATCAGAACCAGGTTACCAACATGCTTTATATTAAATGCCTGATTACCTGATTCCGATCAGCTGTCTGGTCTCCGGCCGAGCCACTCCCCTCACCCCAGCAGCCGGCGCTCTAACCACACCCGGCTGCCACATACCCCCACCGCCCGACTCAGGCCGGGATCCCGCCGGCCGACAGCCGACTTCCCCCCCCCCCCTCCGCCGAGCAGGAGAGGAAATCGGCCACGACCATCCGGTTACCCGGCCTGTGGATCACCTTGAAGTTAAACGGCTGTAACGCCAGATACCAACGAGTGATCCGGGCGTTGGCATCCTTCATGCGGTGGAGCCACTGGAGCGGGGCATGGTCCGAATAGAGGGTGAAAGGGCGCCCCAGGAGGTAGTAACGCAGGGCGCCGACCGCCCACCGTATGGCGAGGCACTCCTTTTCCACCGTACTGTAGTTCACCTCCCTCTGAGCCAGCTTACGGCTAATGTACAGTACGGGGCGGTCGACCCCCTCTACCTGCTGGGACAAAACGGCCCCCACCCCACTGTTCGAGGCGTCGGTCTGCAAAACAAAAGGTAGAGAGAAGTTAGGGGTGAACAGAAGCGGCTTTCCACAGAGGGCTTTCTTAACCCTCTCAAACGCCAGCTGACATTGCTCCGTCCACTGGACCGGATCTGAAGCACCCTTTCGGGTCAGGTCGGTCAGAGGGCTGGTCAGCTCCGAAAAGGCGGGGATGAACCGCCTGTAGTAACCGGCCAGCCCCACGAACCTCCTGACCTCTTTTTTCGTCTTGGGCACCGGACAGGCAGAAATGGCGGCAGTTTTCTCTATCTGTGGCCGCACCTGCCCGCCGCCCAAGTGGTACCCCAGATACCGTACCTCCCTCCGCCCAACCGCACACTTCTTTGGGTTGGCCGTGAGCCCCGCCTGCCTCAGGGACTCGAGCACTGCCCCCACCTGCTGCATATGCTGCTCCCATGTCTCACTGTGGATGATGACATCATCCAAGTAAGCAGCAGCATATGCAGAGTGGGGACGCAGCACTCGGTCCATGAGCCGTTGGAAGGTGGCTGGAGCCCCGAACAACCCGAAAGGAAGTGTGACAAATTGGTACAAACCGTACGGAGTGGAGAAGGCCGTTTATTCCTTCGACTCTGGAGAAAGGGGAATCTGCCACTAGCCCTTGGTTAAATCCAGTGTCGTATAAAAACGAGCAGTGCCTAGCCGATCCAGGAGTTCGTCGACCCGGGGCATTGGATAAGCATCGAATTTGGACACCTCGTTAACCCTGCGGTAGTCCACACAGAACCGGATTGACCCGTCCGGCTTATGTACCAGCACGACAGGGCAACACCAGTCACTGGTGGACTCTTCTATTACTCCCATCTCTAGCATAGCCTGAAGCTCCGCCTGAACAATTTTCCTCTTGTGTTCAGGCAGCCGATAGGGCCGTGAACGAATGGCCACGCCCGGGGGCGTTTCTATGCGGTGGTTTATGAGAGAGGTGCGCCCTGGCAGCGGGGAGAACACATCGGCAAACCGCCCTTGCAACGCGGCAACGTCTGCCACCTGACCGGGTGAGAGATGGTCGCCGCAACAGACCGGGGCTAATTCGGTGTTAATAATGACCTCCGGTCCCAACTCATCTCTCTCTACCACCGTGGTGGCCAGAGAAGCAGACGCCACTTCCCTCCATGTTTTAAGGAGGTTTACGTGGTAGATCTGTGTTGCTCCCCCCCTGTCAGAACGCACCAGCTCATAATCTACGTCCCCCACTCGTCGTGTGACCACGAAGGGCCCTTGCCACTTGGCGAGTAATTTGGAGCTAGAAGTTGGGAGTAACACAAGTACTTTATCTCCCGGTGAAAATTGTCTCAGTTTCGACCCTCTGTTGTACAGGCGCTGCTGACGTTCCTGAGCCTGCAGCAAATTCTCCCGTGATAACTGCCCCAGTGAATGGAGTTTTGCTCGCAGGTCCATAACGTACTGAATTTCGTTTTTACTTGTGCTCGGACCCTCCTCCCAGTTTTCTTTAAATAGGTCCAAAACACCCCGTGGCTTCCTGCCAAACAGCAGTTCAAAGGGAGAAAATCCCGTGGAGGACTGAGGCACCTCCCGCACTGCAAACAACAGAGGGTCTAGCCATTTATCCCAATTACGGCTATCCTCGTGAACGAACTTACGAACCATGTTCTTTAGCGTTTTGTTAAACCGCTCCACCAGGCCATCGGTCTGTGGATGGTAAACACTAGTCCGGATCGAGCGGACGCCCAACAGTTCATACAGCTCGCGTAGTGTGCGTGACATAAATGACGTGCCCTGGTCAGTCAGGATCTCTTTCGGGATCCCGACTCGGGAGATTATATGAAACAGTGCCTGTGCAACGCTCTTTGCAGAGATATTGCGCAACGGCACTGCCTCGGGATATCGTGTTGCATAATCCACTAGGACGAGTACAAAGCGATATCCCCGTGCACTCCGGTCTAATGGCCCGATGAGGTCCATACCAACTCTCTCAAAAGGCACCTCAATTAATGGGAGTGGGCGCAGAGGCGCTTTTGGGGTGGCCGGCGGATTAACCAGCTGACATTCGCTGCAGGATGCACACCACCGCTTCACATCCGCGCGAATGCCCGGCCAATAAAATCGGGCCATGATCCGGTGTAGTGTCTTATCGTACCCTAGGTGACCTGACATGGGGTTGTGATGAGCCGCCTGGAAAATCATTTCCCGACGGCTTTGTGGTACCAACAACTGGGTATTGATCTCTCCTGTCTGTGTGTCACGGCTCACACGATACAGCCTGTCCCTAATAACAACAAAGTGGGGGTGTGTGAGTGCTGTGTTTGGGTGGAGCTGGGAGCCATCAATACTCACCACCTGATCGAAAGCGTGCTGAAGGGTCCCGTCCCTAGACTGTTCGAGGGGGAAATCCTCAACCGGGAACACTGGCGGGGGCAGAGGGGCCTCCCCGGCACCCTCCGGTGATAGAGGGACCTCCCCGGCCCCCTCCGTGTCTGTTCCCCCTTCGTCGCCGTCAGCCGCTTCCGATTCGCCACTAAACACAGCACACCACTCACATTTCCCTGACTCCCGTGAACGCACACCCATAGCCCTCGCTAGCTTAGCAAACCCCGGCCAATTTGTTCCCAGGATCAGAGGGTGCGTGAGGCGAGTACTAACTCCAGCCCTGACTCTATGCTTTTTTCCCCTAAAAGATATTTCCAGAGTCACCTCCGGGTACTGGTGAATATCCCCATGCACACACCTCACCTTCACCCACGATGCTTCCACCAATGCCCCCGGCCGAACCAAGCGCTGATGGATCATCGTCTGATTACAGCCCGTGTCCATCAGAGCCTGGTGGGTACCCCCCTGTATACATACCGGTATACGGTACGTCCCTTCTAAACCGGGGGAGGCAACTGGCGGTCCCGCAACCCGGACCAACTGTCCGACCTCCATCATGGGACACTCCCGCCGGAAGTGGCCGGGCTGCCCGCACCGCCAGCACTCCTGCCCTGGCGCCTGAGGAGCCCCCCGTGGTGCCGGACGACCAGAGGCGGAGGCTGGATCCTGGGGAGAGAGAGAGAGAGAGAGAGATGTGGTAGGGCTTGGGTGGGAAGGGGCCGGGTCGTGGGTTGAGGGGAACGCGGTGCAGCGGCTGCTGTCGGGAACCTCCTCCTTGGGGCTGGAACGGGTCGGTCCGCGGGGACGACAGGTTGTCGGGGCTCCTCCTTCATGCTCCGCCGGGGAAGCGAAAGGTGGTCCTCCGCGAGGACGACGGCTGCCTCCAGGCTGGCAGGGCGGTGACACTGGACCCAATTCGCCGTTGACGATGGCAGCCCGGCGACAAACTGCTCCAGTGCCACCTGCTCCATGACGTCCTCGGCGGAGCGCATCCCCGGCTGAAGCCAGCGCCTCGCCGCATCGAGGAGCTGCTTCGCGTAGGAGAAGGGGCGGCCAGCGTCCTCGAAGGGAAGGGCCCTGAACCGGCGGCGGTGTCCCTCTGGTGTGCTGCCGAGCCGGTCCAGGATGGCCCTCCGCAGCTGCTTGTACTCGTGTCGATCGGACGCTGGCAGGCTGTGGGCGGCTAGCTGCGCTGCCCCGGCCAGCAGGGGAAGAAGCCGCACAGCCCACTCCTCCTCCGGCCACCCGCACGCCGCCGCAGTGCCCTCAAATATGTCCAGATAAGCCTCTGGGTCGTCGTCGGCTGACATCTTCTGGAGGGCAATCTGCGGCGGCCGGGCGGGGTTGGTCACCGGCTCGGCCTCCCTGGCGGCCGGACGCTGCAGCAGCTCCCGCAGGAGAGCACGGTCCTCCCGCTGGCTGGAGGCGATTACGAGGAGAGCCTCGCTCTGCTGCCGTTGCAGGGCCGTTGTGCTCTCCTGCATGAGGGCGAGACGCTGGAGGGCCTGGCCCAGCGGGCTTTCTCCTTCCGTCATCTGAGGGGTTCACGTCCCTGATCAGGCGCCACTGTGAGCGGGATGGCTCAGGTAAAAGGTAAGAGACGGAAGCGTTCGGCGTTGGGCAAAAACAACAGCGTTTATTGTTCGACAATTGTGCACACAACAGGCAGCTCCGCGGTACTTTCCGAGCGGGCAAGGCCAGGACGGGGCGTGTCGTCTTCCCAGGACCCAGCCTACTGCAAGACCGATCAGAACCAGGTTACCAACATGCTTTATATTAAATGCCTGATTACCTGATTCCGATCAGCTGTCTGGTCTCCGGCCGAGCCACTCCCCTCACCCCAGCAGCCGGCGCTCTAACCACACCCGGCTGCCACAAAAGGGTTTACAGGAAACAAGGCATTTATGTTCCCCAGCATAACTGTTTATTTTGTTTATGTTTTTAACTGATCACTCACTTAGCTGTAACAGAGTTGTATTAAGGTATTGCTAATACAAACCCAATTTTCCTACTACTGTTTCACAGGGAAGCTTTTAACTGGAGAACTGCAGGGTGACATACAGAATTATTTTTCTCCAGGTCTTGAAGGAACTGAATGTTTTATTTATATTAATAAAGGCAGACTGGTTATAATAAATATTCAAGCTTGTATAGTGCAATCTAGATGATGGGCAGCTAGAATTGAGATATATCTGTAGATATAGATATTTCTGGAGCTAGATTAGGCCATATTGGCATTTTGAATAAGATATCCCGAACGGGTCCAAAACGGATCCGAGCCGGATGTGCTACCTGATGAACGGGTCTAAATCGAATCCGGGGCGGATGTGCTGCTTAATGAGCGGATACGGGTAGGGTCCGGGCCAGATCTAGTCTGGATCCGCGATCCTCATCCGTTCTGGATCCGTCGCGGCGTGCAAGTGCACTCTGTTCCGGACCCGTTTTGCAGATCCGTTCCGGAAGTTACAATACCTCCGCGGCGGATCCGTTACGGTGTCAGTTTGCTATCTGGGAACCCTCACCGGAAATCGGTCTGATGTGCTACCGAGAACCCGGACACAGCTCTCGCTTTGGGAGTACAGAGATTGGATGGCCCTGAGTAGAGACCTCTCACCCCATACTCCCGCAGCACCTCCCACAGAATCTCCCTGGGAACCGGTCATACGCCTTCTCCAAACCCACAAAGCACATGTAGACTGGATGAGCGTACTCCCAGGCCCCCTCCAGGATCCTTGCGAGAGTAAAAAGCTGGTCCGTCGTTCCACGACCAGGACGACATCCGCATTGTTCCTCCTCAATCTGAGGTTCGACAATCGGCCAGACCCTCCTTTCCAGCACCTTAGAGTAAACTTTCCCGGGGAGGCTGAGTAGTGTGATGCCTCTGTAATTGGCACACATCCTCTGATCTCCCTTTTTAAAAAGGGGAACCACCACCCCGGTCTGCCACTCTTTCGGTACTGTTTCCAACTTCCACGCAATGTTGATGAGACGTGTCAACCATGACAGTCCCTCAACACCCAGAGCCTTCAGCATTTCTGGGCGGATCTCATCCACCCCCGGGGCTTTGCCACTGTGGAGCTGTTTAACTACCTCAGTGACTTCCCCCCGTGAGATTGGAATTGATCCCCCTTCATACTCCAGCTCCGCCTCTAACGTAGAGGGCGGAGTTGTCGGATTCAGGAGTTCCTCAAAGTGTTCCTTCCACCGCCCTAACACACTATCAGTTGAGGTCAACAGCGTCCCATCCTTACCGTACACAGCTTGGATGGTTCCCTGGTTCCCCCTCCTGAGGTGTCGGACGGTTTTCCAGAACAATTTTGGTGCCAACTGAAAGTCCTTCTCCATCGAACTTCTCCCACACCCGCTGCTTTGCCTCGGCCACGGCTGAGGCTGCTGCCCTTCGGGCCCGTCAATACCTTGCAACTGCGTCAGTACCCAGGGATAACATATCCCGGAAGGCCTACTTCTTCGGTCGGACGGCTTCCCTAAAACCTTGAGACCACAGCTCCCCGCCGCAGCTTCGGCAATGGAGGCTTTGAACACCGCCCACTCTGGTTCAATGTCCCCAGCCTCCACAGGGATGCCTGAAAAGCTCTGCCGGAGGTGTGACTTGAAGGCCTCCTGGACTTGGGACTCCTCCAGATGTTCCCAGTTCACCCGCACTACATGTTTGGGCTTACCAGGTCTGTCCAGAGGCTTCCCCCGCCACTCGACTCAACTCACCACCAGAGGGTGATGAGTTGACAACTCCGCCCCTCTCTTCACCCGAGTGTCCAAAACATAGTGCGTTTCACGACCGTTTCTTCATCTTCCTGGCAGACAACATAGAGCGCAGGTTAGACGACAATGGAATAATTGCTGCTTGTGCTGCGCTAAACCCCTTAAGCTGGCCAACAGATGAAAACTAGCGCATGGTGTTTGGGGATGACAAACTTGTCACCATTCAAAAAACTCTTATACATACATATGTCAATTTGGGGTTTCTTGCCCTTCAACAAGTACCCCAAATGTCCCTCAACATTTCCCCTATTCAATACACAGCGGGTGTGATGCTTTGTCCCGCTGCCAATGTACACTGTAAGCAATTGCTGTAAAATTACAGCCAATTCTCGACAGTAAAATACTGTTTCCATGTTAAACACTTTAGTACTGTAGTTAGCAATGCATTGTGGGCTGCCTAACTTGGAGCAACAGGATAGAGGCCCTAAACAGTATGCTGATGTTTTAAATTACAGGACACTACAGTATTCTTTGGAAACTGAGTGTTGACTGGGGAATTTGGAGCACGGTCAGAAGTTTGACGTCTTTCAAATAGCCTAGTGCTTTTGGTCACTTTTCTTTAAAAAAAACATGGAAATAATTTGCCATCAAATCCTGGAGGGACTTCATGAACCATCATTTGGATATCAGATTTTCCAGAAGAGGACGCACAATTTAGATGACGTGCTAGACATCATCGAGTGTTCTTCGTCAACATCCATCGGGTCTTGCATCTACAAAGCGGTTAAAATCTTATTTATATTGCCAATAATGTTTGATATCAGACTGATGCTCAGGAGATTGCTTGCTAGGGATTTGAACATCAGTGAGGCTTGGATTTGAATAGCCAAAACACGTTTGGATGGTTTTAAAAAAAATGTTTGCTAACATTAGCCGAACGTCTGCACCCGATGGGGAAACGCTTGTTAACCGGTAAGAGAGGCCAATCGGCAGATTGAGGCAGCAGGAAAATAGCATTAGGCTACTGGAATAATTAGTCTACATCTTGCCCAGTTATTAAGGATTTATTTCAACCAAACCATAAGATAATTGAAACATCGGCTAACCGAGATGTTTTTTGTAAGTTTTATTTTGTTTGTGTCGACTTTTAATGAAGCATAATTCGGCTAGAGCAGACCTGGGCATCTCCCGGCCCAAGGGCCACATCCGGCCCACGGGGCGTCCCTGACCGGCCCGCGTGAGGTCAATCAGAACATGAATGAAAAAATATTTATACCGTTCATGCTATAAAAGTGGGTAGCACTTTATAATAACCATTCCCTATAAATGGTCAATTAATGGCTTATTAATGAACAACTAATGGCTTATTTAAGTATTTAGAAATGATATAATGATAGTTAGTTAATTATTGTTAACCGTTACTAAGCTATTTATTAATGGTCAATTAATGGCTTATTAATGAACAACTAATGGCTTATTTAAGTATTTAGAAATTATATAATGATAGTTAGTTAATTATTGTTAACCGTTACTAAGCTATTTATTAATGGTCAATTAATGGCTTATTAATGAACAACTAATGGCTTATTTAAGTATTTAGAAATTATATAATGATAGTTAGTTAATTATTGTTAACCGTTACTAAGCTATTTATTAATGGTCAATTAATGGCTTATTAATGAACAACTAATGGCTTATTTAAGTATTTAGAAATTATATAATGATAGTTAGTTAATTATTGTTAACCGTTACTAAGCTATTTATTGCAAGTACTTTGCAAACCATTTACAATATTTTGTCAGATGGCCATTATAAAGTTGCAGCTGGTGATAGTTACACCATATTGATTGCTAATGAGTAATTTGTAGAGTGTATATTAGTTATCTATAAGAATTACCAAGATGGTCATTCTAAAGTTGCCACCGATGGGAATTCATTAAAAGTATGTTGTCTGTAAACCATCTATAAACACTGTCAAGATGGCTATTCTAAAGTTGCCATCGATGTGAAGTTATTGAAAGTATGTTGTCTGTAAACCATCTATTAACACTGTCAAGATGGCTATTCTAAAGTTGCCATCGATGTGAAGTTATTGAAAGTATGTTGTCTGTAAACCATCTATAAACACTGTCAAGATGGCTATTCTAAAGTTGCCATCGATGAGAACTGCAATTGCAAAATATAAATCAATGGGTTAAATTGCAAATGACACTAAAAATGATAGATTAATAGTATTAACAGACATAAGAGCTGATTTCACGGTCAGGTTCTGACATTTATTGAACTTAAAGTGAAGTTAAGACAAACATATGGCAAGTAACCAAAACAAGACTCAGCATGGCCAACGGTAAGTTTAAGCCCCGAAACTTACCGTTGGCCATGCTGAGTCTAGCTCATGGTCTAGCTACAAATGCTAACAGGAGTGACAGCGCGTCTGACTGACTGGGAGGTCGCACAACGCTCGGAGAGGTACGTATCATCTCGTCTCACTTCTGAGAAGAACATATTTCATTGGTAAAGTACGGTGGACTGTTCCTTTAAAAATTATTTTTTCTCTCTTTTCACATAGGGAATTAGTTTTCCTTCAGCTTTCTTCAGCATGATGGCATCTTTGACCTCTTGGTCATTTTGGATAAGTGCTTCGCATTTAGACAGCAATTCTGCTATCTTGCCCCTTTTGGCATGGCCTGCCATGAGCTCCTGAAAGTTGTCAGGAGAAGCTATCTCGGGTATCGCTGCCTTTGATCTGACAGTCAGCTCCGTCACCCCTGCTCTTGCGCAAGCTTCTCCTAACTTCATCCCATTATTGTAGTATTTCAGTACTTTTCCATATCTTGTTATTATCTCCATTGGACAGGAGGCTGCAACAATAAAAAATGAATTAAAAAATATTAGTGATTTGAGATCCATACAGTTACATGATTTCTGAACATCAAACACTGCAGAGCTCTTTGTGTGACTCACCTCTTCTTCCATATTTAGCTTTGCTTTTTTTGTGTGTGTGCCTCTTCTTCTGCCTTTTCTTCAAGTGCTTCTTTTTTGAGCGCCTTTTCTTCTTTTCATCCTCTGATGAGGATGAGGACGGTGAAGAGGAGGAGCTTGATGGGGGGGAGGTAGAACTCGATGATGAAGACAATGGTGATGACGATGTGGTCTCAGACCTGGCCTTAGCAGTGGCTAAAAAGAAAGAACATAGTGCTTTACTGTGGCAAGTTAAAGAGCACCTTGGAAGTTGAATGTGTTGGTCAATTTACACATAATGTTGCTCAGACATTAATATAGAAACATTTATGAATGATTAGGTATGATTAGTGAGAGCTAACAACAGCAAATCTTTTGATAGAGGAGTTTTTAAACCTTCAAGTTGCACTTTCAGTTTCAACTTCATGCGGTCAATTTGTTGAACACAGGTACTAAACTAAGGATAACACTCGAATAAGTCAGCTGAAAATTACCAGCGGTCTACCAGTTGATGAGACAGAGATTAGCCTATGCTTTTTGAGAAAATGTGCCTGCGAGAAAAGGAAACACATACAGGTGAAACCAGATATTCACATACACTCCGGAAAAAGACACAGAAACCTGGTAGAAAGGCCTTGGACAGACAGAACACAAACAGAAAAAAGTCAGCTAGGCCTATGTGAATATCTGGTTTCAACTATACACATACAGGTAATTACATAAATGCTTACCAGCCAGCTGTTTGCGAAGAGAGTCGAGTTCTTTGTTTAATTTTGTAATCTTCTTTTTCATTGACTTTTCTTTCTCTTTGGCCCTGGATAGCAGCACAGATGCTGTTGGAGACATTGGAATCAATCCTGGGGGGGGGGGGGGGGGGACATAAATTAATTGGAGGGACCAAAAAATAACTCATCTAAGTAGTCTAGCTTTTTTTCAGAAGGTGCTCAATGTTCCACAGGCCATCCCAACATTCCCCCAAATACCACTGACTTGATTGTGCTCCTGCAAAAACTCGCCCCTCATGTTAAGGATCTTTGTGTCCATTTGTGCAGTCAAAATAGGCTATACATTTCTGCATTAACCATTGTGGACAGACATTAACTGAGGTGGTAATCTAAGGCCACCCAGTACTGCATTGGCATAAAAATTAGTTCAAAATGGTCGAAATCGTTAATGCCTCGTTTCTGAAGATGAAAATAACATCAGTGTAATGTTATTTCACGCAGTCCAGCTGTATCTTAATCCCCAGAGAACTCGTAGTAATTTAAAAGCTTCTGCTTAATGTTTATTTTGCCTGCACAATTAAATGAATTTACCTACAAACTTTCAACATGGGTGCCAACTACCACAGGTTCTTTGTGTGTAACTAACAGGTTATTACCCTACTGAATAATGCAGTATGCGTAGGCTAGGCCTACACACATGTTCACGGTGGTGATAAGGAGCCGCTTAACCCTCTCTGGCCATAATGATAATTTCATATTATTTAGCACACATGTCTTATAAGGTTAACATTATGAGGCTTGTAGGCTACTCTGGCTATCAATCTGTCAAGACCTTTTGAATTCAAAGTAAGTTGAATTCAAAGTTATGCTAAATAATCTAGGTTAGCGGATAAATGTTAACCTAGTTTTCATGATGTGCTTCCAACTCGTGAAAATTAAAGTCTGAAAAATTACTTGATGTTTGAGGACGTTCTCCAACATCATCACTGTCGCTTCCAATATCCACAGTCTCACACGCTCCTCCTTCATGGACATCCTCCGCTACTGTGGGTAGAACTGATGATTCCTTCGGTCGTTTAGCTCCAAATGCAGGCAGCTTATCTTCTTTAACCACCCTACCCGATCTGGTAAAAGGCTTTTTTGGCATAGTGTCTATCCTGCTGCTTTAACTTGTAAGATATCTCTATTTTTTATAATTTTCTTTACCAAATGCACCGCACAACTCTTCTTCCTAACCGTCCTGGCTTGCACACAGGCCGAAAAAGAAACTGTATCCATGCTTCCCGGAAATAAATGTAGGCTACGGATAGCAATTCAAAAAAATAAAAGTTGTCATATTGTGCATGTCAGCCCTCATGAGCCCTTTAAACACATTTGCACTGTTTCTTTAGCACATTTAGCATGTTTATGAAACACTGAAACAAGTTAAATGTATCTATATCATTATGTACATTTGTAAATATGTTTGTGACTTTCAATTTGGTACCATTCTCTAATTGTTTCTTGCTTCACAAACCTTTCAACGCACGTCTGGCGGCTAAATTTTGGCGCAAATTATGAGTGCAGTGAAAGCCTTTCTATTTGAGTAGGAAAAATGCCTGGTTTAGCGAGTGAGCTGAGAAACTTAATTGAAGGAAAAATAAACTCAAGAGGACTCAGGAAGCTAATAAAATGGCTCCATAAAAGAAAACTTCTAAAAAGGAACATGAAATGCAGTGTTTGTCACCGTAAAATGAAGATTGAGGACACCAATCGTGGGGACAAATGTGAGTGGTAAGTAGCCTCTTTTTTAAACAAAAACAAACATCTTGTTGAACAGATAGGCATACCTATTTCTTGTTTCTTAATGGAACAGTATGTAAGAAAGAAATGTAAATTAATCATAAAATGGCCCTGACAGATCACCAGACATTAAGGAATCATGATCATTTGCTTCAGATACTTGTATCACTGACAACAGTAGGCTAATCTACGGAAGCATATTGCTGCCACACTTAAAAAAAATTTTAAAAAGCCTCGGTATCAAGTAATTACGTGAAAGTTTATTTTTATAACAATATATTTTTCACGTTTTAACAAGAAAAGAATCACCTTATAGGCCTACATGGAATTATCACGTTATTTCATGATAAGGATATTTTCACGTTATAAAATGAAAATATCATGTTATTTCAAGATATGTTATTTTCACGTTTTTACAAGATATTTATCATGTTATAAAATGTAATTAGGCTGGTAGGCTACTATGGCTCCTTTACATGAGTCAATCCTATTTTAAACTGGGTTTAATACATGGTGAGATTCTCCAGTTATTGCACACGGTGGATGACAGTATGCGCACAGGATTGTACCGACGGAGTAATTAATCCTACCATTTTGAGATAGCCTCGTTCCTTATTGATCAACTGGAGGGGCACGGAAGGCTCCAAGGGCACAAGATACTGTACATCTGAACTGCCTTCCGTGCCCTCATTTGAACCAGAAGGAACGAGGCTACCTCAAGAGGGTCGAATTCATCACCTGGTCATCTCTAGACTCGCGCAATGCTGTTCGAGCTGGCCTGCCTGCCTACTAGGGTGGGGAGACTGTAACAGATGATTCAGAAAGATGATCAGTCAAAGATCACAGGCGTCACTTCACTTCATGACATGTGTATATTATGTGTTTTGGCCTGTTGCGCTACCCTCCACGTGTCTGATTTCAGCAACCTAGCTGGCAACCTCTTGTCTGGGAGGAGGGGGAGGGGATACTATGCTCTGCAGTATTTTGAATGTGATTGCAGTTCGAGTGTACTGTTCATTTATATCAGGCTGAATTAAACTCCCCTGGAGACTGATACAAAAAAGTCCAATAATAGCCCAACTACTCTTCAAATAACATGCACAACCACAAGAATAATTATTAATTTAATTTTAATAGATCTATTTTTTTCCTAGTTTGCAGTGTGTCTATGCCTACTTCTAGAAAGATGTGTATGTGTGTGTGATATGCTTATTATAAGAGTAAATGTATTTCTCATGGGATCATGTTGTTTTGATATAATTTCATGACAACGATGTCCATAGGGTATGTCGAAGAAGGGCCAACCACAAAGGAATCATCACAAAATCCATTCGACATCGGTCAATCTTCAGTCAATCCAAGATGCCCCTTGTCAGCTGGATGAAGTTCTTGTACAGGTTTGTAAATATGTTGGCTAGATTTCTCATACTGTTCTGCAATTTGCTATTAATGACGGATTCTGCTTTAAATTTACAAATCAGCAAAGACCTATGTAATGGTAGCCATCTTTTCTTAGCTGCGTGGTAAGTTCATTAGGAAACTTCCTCTACATTTTCTGAATTTGTCTGCTGGTCATGCACAACACTGGCATGCAACAGCACAATGCACCTCAGCTTGGCCATTCACATCACAGACAACTACACAGAAATGCAGGAGAGTTTGTTTTATGCACTTTTATGATAAAACGTTTGCCAGTCACACACACACCTGACTTACTGTACTTTATAGCCTAGACTTATCGTACCCTCCACTCGATACACTTCCATTGACCTGACATACTGCTACTTTCCATACATTGCATTCCTAACAAGACTCTCGCCAGATAAATTTCATTCCGCCGAGCTTCACACATTAATCTGGGAGTTCTTAATTGGAGATGTATTTCAGACGGCGGGGCCTTTTCAAAAATCCTTGCATGTGATTGGAGAAACAACTTGTCCTTTATCGTTAATGACGTGCCACTTCAACCACTCACATTGAAACCAAAGCGTGACGCTGATGAGAGCGTCACTTCTAGTCTAGACGGATTTCAGAAAAAAGGCCTTTTATAAGAAGTAAGGAGCATTTATGGGTACAAGTCGGGAACCGGCCTACCTTACATATTTCAAGGGTGCTGAGTCCAAAAAAACCGGTACCCGGGTGAAATTTTGAGGTTTTGACCTTCTAATTTGCATATTAAAATGGCCGCCAAATTGCCCATCTTGCACAGTTATTGGACCATTTCCTCCTAGTTTTTTTTGTAAGTAGGCAATCAAGATGAGGAAATTAAGTTTCTAGATCGATAGTCAAGGGTCAAACAAGGATATAGTGGAGGCTCAGTGCCTTTTTTATGTATATATATATGCAAAATACCAACTTTTAAGGTGAAATTAAGCATTATTTGTGTCATTTTTTAAGGCCGACATAAATATTAAATAAAAGTTACTCTGAAATTTTCCCTGTTGATATGACATATGATGTACACCATATTATATGATAACAAAGAAAAAAATCCATTGCAAGTTGTCTGAGATTTCATGTTTTTTTTTTTTTTTTTTTTTGCAAATTAAGCATTTGTTCTCTAAATTCTAAGACGGGAAAAACCCAGGTGAATAGGGAAAAATATTCAAAAAGAGACCACCATGAAACGTACCAAGTTGAATATTTAGATCAGTACATAGCATGGTCAGTCCCATCGCTGAGGACCCTTTGCCTGAGGTGAATTAACAGCAAAGAGGATCGTAACAGTTTCACACGCTTTGGTAAGTTTCCTGCTTTTTGATTTTTTTAGACAAAAAATGTCAATATTCCTTAGTTATTGATTGAGCTTGTTAACCCTATTTATCCAAAATGATACTTTTTCAACCATAGTGGGTCAAAATTGTGTATTTCAATGATATTGAGATGGCTAGCAACTGGGAGAAAACTAGCTAACAGTTAGCTAACAGTTTTGGAGGGGAAAAAAACAGCTAGCTAGTTTTTTTTTCTTCCAGTTGTGCCCTAAAGATGACCACCTCTGTTGATACAAGTTTATTTCTTATAATTCCAACCCAAACATAGCCCTGTGGCAGTATAAATCCCCCTACTTTCTAGCTAGCTAGCTAGCTAACAAGCTATCATAGGGCAATGGATGCTGGGGAGTGACTGCTGTGACAGGGCTAGATTTGGGGGGAGGAATTATCAAAAATACATGTGTCAACAGAGGTGGTATATCCTCAAAGGGCCATACCAGTTATGAAACATTCATGCTCATGGAACTGAAGTGGTGTGTTGAGGAATATCAGGGCAAGTTAATCCCTCGGCTTGGTGGACTTCATATTGCAATGAACTTCCTAAAGACTATCGGAGATCACATGGCTGGGTCTGGTCTAGCTGAAGTGTGGCTGGAGAGTGGATTGCTGGGGGAGGGTGCTGTCATGCTTGTCATGTCAGGGAAAGCATACAACAAGGGTATGAGAGCTCACAAACTGACCTTGCAGGCCCTATGGCAGCTTTTGTTGCCAACATTCCTCGCGTTTGCTGCAGAATCAAACAAGGAATGCCATGATGAGATCTCTGCTATGGCTGCTGATGAAAATCCTGAAATGATTCCTCAGTTGATAACATATCTGAAGCAGGAACAGTTTGACAGTCTCCTCAAAGATTTCATCGCAAGTAAATCTGAAGATGTCAACTTTGTCTTCTGGTGGAACTACATGGATATGGTCTCAACACTGTTGCAGTTTACACGAGCTCAGCGTGATGGACTCTGGGAGCTTCATCTTCACTCCTTCAGCTGGATGTTGCCGTACTTCATGCGATATGACCACCTGAACTATGCAAGATGGGGGCCAGTGTATATTGCTGAGATGCACCAACTCCCAGAACCTGTACTATCTGAGTTCCAAAGAGGCAACTTTGTTGTGAAGCGGTCCGATCAACGATTCAACCAGGTCGATCCAGACCAAGCAATGGAGTGGATCAACGGAACAGGGAAAAAAGGAGGGGGGATCATTGGCATTACTAAGACACCTTCAGCCCTTTCCAGATGGACACTCTCCTACAACATGAGGTCCCATGTAGCAGAAGAGACACATTTGATGTTCAGCAACACACCTGAGAAAACCTACGTCCACAATGAAGCTACCAAATCCCGTGAAAAGAGAGACAACAGAGACGAAATGGCATTGGTTTTAGTCTTCAAAGGGTTCAAGGTGTTTGATTCAGTCTCCTCAGGCTCATTGCAAAATCTCGCCACGAAAGACGTTGCCACAGAGGCTATCCAAAGCTCATTACTTTCTGCCAAAGACCTAGGACAAGAAAAAGTGAATTCATTCATTGAGAAAAGGATGATTGTTCCTGAGGACAAAGATAAACCAGAGGTCCCAATCCATGCAACCCTACATAAGAGCAAAGCTAAAACATTTGCATCTCTGTATGAAGTGGCCAAAAATCCTAAAATCAAAGACAACAGAACTGTCATAAAGGCTGACCGAAACATTCTCAAACGCCTTGTTACGGCCTATGAGGCAGGTCGTCCAGTTGACTTACCAGCTGTCCTAAAACACGAGCTTCTGCCAGTTCCCATATCCCTTGCTGAAATGAATGGGACACTTCGCACTGGAAACAAGTCTGTATTAGTAAATAAGTTAACTGAAGACATAGTCTGTCCTGAGGCTATTGAACTTCCCGACATGTCATCTTGTCTCATCATAGATGGACAGGCACTTGTGGTTGCCCTTGGAAAGCCAGACAAAGCAGTAACATTTGGGGATCTGGCCGACACATTTGTCAGAGCAGTGTTGAAAGCAGGATGTTACTATAAAAGGATAGACGTTGTGTTTGACAGATACAGAGAAGAGACCATCAAGGGTGCTACCAGGACACGACGCACAAAAGCAGCTCAACCAATCAGACGACTTGTTGAGGGTCGTGATGTGCCTCTTCCAAAAAACTGGACCAATTTCCTGTCCCTCCCTGACAACAAAGCTGATCTTGCCAATCTACTCTCTGAAGAACTATGTGCTCAGGCACCGGATGATAAAGAGATAGTAGTTGCTGGTGGGTTCAGAGACGAAGAGACGGAGGTTAGGTCATCAAAAGCAACAACCAACCTGACTCATCTGAGAGCCACACACGAAGAGGCAGATACCCGATTGGTATTACATGCAGTGCACTGCCAGTCAGACACAGTAGTCGTGTCATCTAGAGACACTGATGTACTTGTGATTCTCGTTTCCCATTTCCCACACGTAGCATGTAAAAAACTCTGGCTGTTGTCTGGTACCACAAGGAAGCCACAATATATACCAATTGATGCTGTTTTTAACAAACTGCCAAAGGATTCAGCACCAAGCCTTGTAGCATTTCATGCACTAACTGGTTGTGATACCACATCATACATTGCAAGTCACACCAAAAGTACATCATGGAAAGTCTGGAAAATGCACCATCAATTGCTCAGCAACCTCGGAATTGGTGATCTCACGGAGGAGACTCAAAGATCTTCAGAGGCTTTTGTCTGCAGAATATATGATGTGCTTAAAACAGACTCTGTTGATGCAGCAAGGCATATACTTTTCTCCAGGACAGGTAAACCAGAAGCAATGCCGCCTACAAGCGATGCGCTCCACTTCCATCTGCTGAGAGTACACTACCAGGCAATGGTTTGGAGAAATGCTCACTATGCCACACCTGAGCTTCCTTCACCCTTGGACATGGGATGGAAAGATGGTGATTCAGGACTACAGCCCATTCTTATGTCACAGAACCCAATACCTGAAAGTTGCCTGGAAATGATCAGGTGTGCCTGTAAAAAACAATGCACAACACGCCAGTGCAAATGCCGAAAATCGGGGCTGTTATGCACTGCAATGTGTACATGTCAGAGTGATGACCAATGTCCTTGTTTAAATGTGGAGTTGTAGTCCTCAAGCATACCAAGGCAATGGGTAACCAAAGAACTTGGAAAAGGACTGCAGAAAGAAATACTAATCAAAATGAAATTCCAAAGACAAATGGCACACAAGCAAACTAGAAAGGTATAAAAACAATTTACCAAAACAAGTGACCTATGGAACTTACAGAAGACAGATGAAAGCAAAGCAATTCAGCTAGAAACATGAAAGAAAATATACAGAAACAAGATGTGATCTGTAGAACTGTTCAAGGGAAGTTTCATGTTTTTTTTTTCCCTATTCACTTGGGTTTTTCGATGTTTGAATTAAGAGCATTATGCTTTGTTTGCATAAAAAAATGAATTCTCAGACAACTTGCAATGGTGTTTTTCTTAGTTATTATGTAATATGGAATACATCACATATCATATATACACTGGGAACATTTAAGAGTGATATTGACTGAATATTTATGTCGGCCTTAAAAAATGACACAAATAATGCTTAATTTCACCTTAAAAGTTGGTATTTTGCATATATATATACATAAAAAAGGCACTGAGCCTCCACTATATCCTTGCTCTGACCCCAGACTATAGATCTAGACACTTAATTCATCATCTTTGATTGCCTACTTACAAAAAAACTTGGGGAAAATGGTCCAACGCCTGAGCAAGATAGGGAGTTTGGCGGCCATTTTGATATGCAAATTAGAAGGTCAAAAACTCAAAATTTCGCTCGGGTACCGGTTTTTTTGGATTCAGCACCCTTGAAATATGTAAAGTAGGCCGGTTCCCAACTTGTACCCATAAATGCTCCTTACATTCACTTTTTGGGTACATCCCGTCTAGTCTATTCTCCGCTACGTCAAATCTATTCAAATCCCGCCGCTCTGCCCACAAAATATCTGTCAACCAATCAGGATCGCTCGCCTGATATTTTGTGGCCCTGAAGTACAGTACTTGTCATGGGTGTAGGATCAGATGGATGTGTGGAACGAGCCATGTGGCGCTTGTCAGAACTACATTCAGATGATGAGAGTCAGGTTACTCTTCACCACTCACAAACCTGACACACATCACACACTCACATCCATTGCCTATCTCAACCATACCACTCTGTCGTATCAAATTCATTAACTTACTCATTAACTTCATTAACTTTGACATTTTTTTGTTGGGTTTAAGTTCCACCCGTCCCAGCAACACTTATTCAGTTTTATCCACAAATCAACATATGTTAACATCCCTGTGAACCAGAGACTATTGCTTCATGTCCCCCCGCTTGTGTTGTGTTTTTGCCATGCCTTTCCCCGTGTTGTTTATTATGCCATGTGTTCTTTGTTTTCATTCCGAGCCACGCCCCCACTGTCTGTCACTGTCGCACCGTCATCACCTAGCCTGTTTAGTTCAATGTGTCGCACCCGTCCCTTGTTGTCTCCCCTCCAATCACTCCGTTTCCCTTTCTATTTAAGTTGGTCTGCCCTGAGTCCCCTGTCGGATAGTTAGTGTTTGCATAAGCTCTTATTCCTGACTGTGTTTCCCGAGTTCTCTAAGTTCCGAGTGCGTTCCCTGCCGTAAGCCTTCTATTTTTTTCAGTTTTATTTTTCCTCCTCGAATGCTCTGCCCGAGTTAGTTTTGGTTTGGATCTCCTGTGTTTTTGCCCCCTTTTTGATAACTCTCCGTGATCCTTTGTGCTTTGCCCTTTTCCTGGATACTCTTTTTTTGTTATTCATTCCCTTTTTGGATTCCTGTTTGTTCGTGAACCTTTTGCATTCCTGTCCTATAATAAACGCTGCAAGAGGCAGCTGAACTCTGGCGATCTGCGTTTGGGTCTTTACTGTAGGAAAACCCCTAACAGTATATTCAAGGCTTGTACAATATGCCTTGTATAAATGTGTAGCATATACATCATAGACGTCATTGATGATGATTTTCCTCATATGAGTGAAAGTAGTCTGCAGGTGCAGATTAGTCATTGGTATGAGCCCAGGTGTGTGTGGTGGGCTGAACCACACAAGACTCTTTGGTTACACCTACAGTGTATCTTCGTCTACTTCTACAAAGATGTGTGTGTGTGTGTGTGTGTGTGTGTGTGTGTGTGTGTGTGTGTGTGTGTGTGTGTGTGTGTGTGTGTGTGTGTGTGTGTGTGTGTGTGTGTGTGTGTGTGTGAGTGTGTGTGATATTATCATTAGTGTAAAGTATGTAATTTTCACTATTATTGTCGTGTATTATCAGGTTCGCACAAGGGCTACGATTGAGACAGGTGGATATGATGACAGATGACATTGCCGGAAGCACAGCAACTTTGTCAAAGATGTCCAAACTGTTGAGAGATGTCTGTGTTGAGGCGATAGAGAGAATGAGAAGAAAAATGGACAGAGATTGGGTGGGCAGAGAGAATTTGTGGTCATCGATGAAAGCCACTTCAGACACAAAAGAAAGGTACATTCAAACACAACACAGATCATTTTTTTGTGTACATTCCCAAAGACTCCTTTTCTTATGTTTTCTTATTGTCACACATCTTCTTTCTTCTTAAGTCAGTGACAGCCCATAAAATTGTTTGGTACATGTAAAGGTGGATATCATTGGATGTGCCTATGATAGTCCTTGCAAAGTGTTCATGTCTGTGTAAGAATTTAATAGAAAGTGGAAGAAATTTTTCACCAGACACAAATTTAGCCTGATCGTCAAAAAACTTGCAGATGATCTCCAGACTCAGGCTGAAGTCATCACATTATATTTTGGTTTCCCAAAGCGTGCATATGTCAGGGTATAATTCATGGTGAATCTACCAAACAAGAATAGACCTTATATCTAAGTAAAGCTACACTGTCCAAACTGGAGTGTTTTTAGCTACAGTGCTATTCATAGGTTTGTGAGCCTGTTTGAGTTACCTTGTTTTCTGCATTATTTGGTCATAAAATGAGATCTGACAAGTATATTCAAACACATTGTAATGAAGCTACAGTAACCTCACAACAGAAAATGTTATTTCTTAGATGAAAACATCCATGGAACATCCAGAATGACTGTAATATTAAATGAGACTTCATTGGTTGCACTTCCTTTCACTGAACTTATGCCGGAGTTCTGATACATTTTAATCAGATCTGCACAACCCTTGCACATCTCTACTAAGCCATATTCTTAGGATGTTTGGTGTGAATGCATCCTCATGGATGATTGCTGGAACCAGTTGGAAATGGAGTTAGAACTTGTTTGAACCTTGGACTTCATTTTAAGTCTCGAATTTCAGCTTTTTTACTAACCGGTTACCAATTCAACCAGTTCCAACAGGCACCCATAGAAATGCATACACAGTGAACATTCGAAGAAACTTAGCACTTTGACTACCATTAACTGGATAAAGGAGAATCTTCACAGATAGTCCTGACTTAATAAGTTTATTCCTGGCAAAGAATGTGCAACCAGTGATTAATCCAAGTTTCACTCAAAGTGCACAGCCTTTTTGGAAGTTTTAAAAACAAACATGTGAAATGTAGCCTAGCAATGTATTTTGTGTTATTACAACACATTGTGTTGAATCTCAGATCACATTTTATGACCAAATAATGCAGAAAGCTAAAAAATAGAGAAAAGTAAGTAGTAGAAACGTATAAACTTAATTTAAACTGCGTTATGTAGCTTTTACTTTGGACCTGGCAGCTACGTCCTTTTCATCTTTGTAATTTTAATACTTTTAATTACTTACTATTTATGAAAAACTGTCAAAATGTTCCCAAAGACTTTTAAATAACTGTTCAGTCATTCCAGCTGTCAGTTGTCATCAAATATGTTTCAAGCTAACTATATTAAACCATCACCTACAGTACCTAGCAACCAACATAGCAAGCACTGAAATAAAGCATATATTTCCATGTCACTCATCATGATTATACTACCAGGTACTATAATAACTCCTTTATTTCTGATAGCAACCACTACAACTGCCCGAGCCACAACCTACAAACCACTTCCACAGTTATCACCTAGGGACCAACATAGCAACCAACATGATTAACCTAGCAACCAGCATAGCAACCACAATAACTGCTCTAGCAACAGCCTAGCAACAACTTCCACAGTTACGATCAAGTAACCAACATAGCAACCACCATAATTACCCTAGCAACAACCTAACAACCACTGCCTTAGTTACAATCTAGCCACCGATATGATCAAACTAGCCATCAACATAGCAACCAATATGATTAACCTAGCAACAGCCAAGCAACGTCCTCAAGAAGACAGCTGGGCAACCACTTCCACAATAGCGACCTAGCAACCAACATAGCAACCAATATGATTATCCTAGCAACCAGCATAGCAACCACCATAACAATCCTAGCAACAGCCTATAGCAATCACTTCCACAGTTGCAACCAACATAGCAACCAACATGATTAACCTAGCAACCAGCATAGCATCCAACCATCATAACTAGCCTAGCAACAGCCTAGTAACCACCTCAACTACCCTAGCAACAACCTAGTAACCACTTCCAGATAGATCCTAGCAGCCAAAATAGCAACCAACAAGATTATCCAAGTAACTTGCATAGAAACCACCATAACTACCCTAGCAACAGCATAGCAAACTCTTCTAGTACCCTAGCAACATAATTTTCATGCACTTTCTATAGTGACTATTGCTAGCCCAAAAGCTATTTAGAAATTCAATTTTTCATGAAAGTTATTCTCATATGCATGTTGTACTTCTGCATTTTGATAGTATGGACGAGGGCGAATAGCAGGTGCCTGGAACAGAAAGAACTGGGTGTTCGGGATGCTTGGAGTCAAACGCAAAGGACAGAAGACACGGCCTGTTCTCCGTTTGGTGCAAAGACGGACCAGAGATGAGCTGATGCCACTGATTGTCCACCATGTCAGAACAGGGTCATGTGTATTAAGTGATGAATGGCGGGCCTATCGCCAGATACTCACTGCATTTGGCTACAGGCATTACACAGTGAACCACAGTCTAGAGTACGTCAATGCAAACACGGGTTGCCACACCCAACATATTGAACGGGCCTGGAGGACTTATAAAGAGACCATCACAAGACTCCGGGGGAATCGTACTGAAGAACTGCTCAGGGATCACCTCTCGTTAATTGAGTGGCATGAATGGCTGGAAAAGAAACATCACAATGGCCCCCCTGGTCGCTTACTCCATGATATTGGAAAGACTTACAAATAGAAATGTTTCTTTTCAAGAAATGATGGGATGTTAAAGCCAGGTAAAGCTGAAGGCAAACTAATCGCTATTGTTCTCTGTCTCTCACTCTCACACACACACGCGCACATTTATTAAAGGAGGGTTGTTATTTGTGTCAAGACCTCAATATTTTTTACTTGTTTTTTATTATTTTTAATCGGCGAGTCATGTTTTGGTTACTTGCCATATGTTTGTCTTAACTTCACTTTAAGTTCAATAAATGTCTGAACCTGACCGTGAAATCAGCTCTTATGTCTGTTAATACTATTAATCTATCATTTTTAGTGTCATTTGCAATTTAACCCATTGATTTATATTTTGCAATTGCAGTTCTCATCGATGGCAACTTTAGAATAGCCATCTTGACAGTGTTTATAGATGGTTTACAGACAACATACTTTCAATAACTTCACATCGATGGCAACTTTAGAATAGCCATCTTGACAGTGTTTATAGATGGTTTACAGACAACATACTTTTAATGAATTCCCATCGGTGGCAACTTTAGAATGACCATCTTGGTAATTCTTATAGATAACTAATATACACTCTACAAATTACTCATTAGCAATCAATATGGTGTAACTATCACCAGCTGCAACTTTATAATGGCCATCTGACAAAATATTGTAAATGGTTTGCAAAGTACTTGCAATAAATAGCTTAGTAACGGTTAACAATAATTAACTAACTATCATTATATAATTTCTAAATACTTAAATAAGCCATTAGTTGTTCATTAATAAGCCATTAATTGACCATTAATAAATAGCTTAGTAACGGTTAACAATAATTAACTAACTATCATTATATCATTTCTAAATACTTAAATAAGCCATTAGTTGTTCATTAATAAGCCATTAATTGACCATTAATAAATAGCTTAGTAACGGTTAACAATAATTAACTAACTATCATTATATCATTTCTAAATACTTAAATAAGCCATTTGTTGTTCAATAATAAGCCATTAATTGACCATTTATAGGGAATGGTTATTATAAAGTGCTACCTAAAAGTGTGTTGCTCGTGGGTTTTTTTATTTACGTTTGCCGCATGTGCGTATTATACGTCCATGACGTGTGTGGGTGAACAGAGACAAGTGATGCTGGCCAGCTAGCCCTCAAAATGTCAGCTCATGCCAAAAATAAAAACAAGACATGGATTGCTAAATATTTTTTTACAGAAGTCAAAGGTAAAGCTGTGTGTTTAGTTTGTGGTACACAGGTCGCTGTGTTAAAGGATTACAATTTGAATCGCCACTACGTGACCAAACACGAGGATTGATACAAGAACTTGTCTGATGAAGAGCGCGCCAGGGAGTCGGATGCTTTGCTAGCTAAACTGCAAAACCAACAAGAACTTTTTACAAAACTTTGCACACCCAGAGATGCGGCTGTCAGGCCACGTTAAGTCATATCCCACAAAATCGGCAGAAAAAGTAAGCCGTTTTCTGACGGAGAGTTTATTAAGGAGTGTTTGGTGGACTCTGCAGCACTAATATGCCTGGAGAAAAAGGGTGCATTTGGGGACGTGCCCCTCTCTCGGCGCACTGTAACGAGGAGGGTTGAGGACATCCCGGGAAATCTGGAGCCTCAGCTGAAGAAAAGAGCGGTCAACTTTGACTATTTTTCTCTGGCTTTGGATGACAACTGCGATGTATGTGACACTGCCCAGCTACTCGTCATAACTGCACACTTCAAAAACACGGAGGAGCTGGCAGCCAGGCAGTCAATGAGAGGAACAACTGGGAGTGATTTGTTCATGGAGGTAAATGCATGTTTGGACAAATTGGGACTCAAATGGGAAAAGCTGGCTGGTGTGACAACGGATGGTTGTCCAAATCTGAGAGGGAAAAATGTTGGACTTCTGGAGAGAATGCAGAATAAAGTGACAGAAATGAACCCCGAGCAGAAATTGACATTTTTGCATTGTATTACATTAGGTGTTGTTGATTTTGTAACTAAAATTGTTAACTTCATCAGGGCAAGAGCATTGAATCACTGACAGTTTGTTGCACTTTTGGAGGAAAATGAGACTGAACATCGTGACATAAGCTACCACACAGCTGTCAGGTGGCTCAGCCTGGGGAAAGTGCTGAAAAATGTCTGGGACCTGAGAGAGGAGATTAAGGAGTTCTGTGTGAAGAAAGAAAATGACGTCCCGCAGCTTTCACACGCAGACTGGCTGGTAGACCTTGGTTTTGCTGTTGATGTGACATCACTAATGAATGAACTAAATGTCAAACTGCAATGCAAGGGCCTTTTGTGCATGACATGTACGGCTTTCATGAGAAAGTTGCAGCTTCTCTCAAGCCAAATGAAGCACAGTATTCTCACCCACTTGCCAACACTGAAGGAAGCCGCACCATCAGCTGATCACCTCCACAGGTACTCATCCATGTTAGAAGCACTGCATGGTGAGTTTTCATGGCGATTTCAAGACTTCAACACAGTTGAGACTGACATGCACATGGTTTCTTCTCCCTTCATCTGCAGTGTGGATAATGCACCCAGTGATGTTCAGATGGAACTCATTGACCTGCAGTCTGACACACTTCTGGCAGAGCACTTTAAGTCAGTCTCACTGCTGGATTTTTACTCTTCTCTCAAAGAGGAGAACTTTCCACACCTGAGGAGGCATGCTCAGAAGATTCTAGTCCTCTACTACCTACACATGTGAACAGACATTCTCAGTGATGAAATTCAACAAATCCAGATACAGATCCTCTATCACTGATGATCACCTCTCAGCTGCCCTTCGCATATCCACCTCAGACGTTCAGCCAGATTTCAATGCACTTGTTCAAGCCCAAGCCAGACTGAATTTCTCTCAATGAACAGTAAAATGAACAGAAAAAAATTAAAAGCATGTATTGCTTTTTGTATAAAGTTAATCAATTGCATATCTTTAACATACTGCAAAACACCTTTTAGTGTTTGTGAAGATGAGTTAAAAATAAAATGAAACACTGATGTAATGATTGTTTTTGTTTTTACTGTTTATTACTTCTATAGGAGTATTTTCAAATTTGACCTACACCACAATTTCATATATTTATATAAATATTTACATAATATCTGTATTCTTCTGATAACCAGTAGCAGCTAATCAACATGTATAATTTACTGCTTTTTACAATGGGAGAAAATGAATATTGAGCAGAATTAAGTTCAAGTTATCTTGGTTCGGCCCTCCAACACAGTTCAGGTTTCTCATGTGGCCCCTTGTATAAATTAATTGCCCACCCCTGGGCTAGAGAGACACTCATCAAGGCTTAGGGTTGCACTTTTTTGTTTAAACGGAAAATTGGTTTGAAAATATTGCCTTTCTGTACTCTTTGTGAATGCATTTTGTTTATGTATCTGTCGCCGCGTGTCTCACACAGCCTACAACTCCCAACTGTTGGCTTTGTCAAAACGTTATGCATCATCTGTGGCTTCTCTTTCACAGTCGTAACATTGCAACTCGGTTCAGGTTAAACATTTCTGCGTGAAGACTGATAATGTGTCACTAAAAAGCAGCCAGCAGCCAAAATCAATACCAATAATGCATGTTTGTTGATGAAATGGAACTACCATCGGGCAGTAACAAAATGTTCCCCTGTCAGATCTGTTGTCATAACTGTACCACAATAGTGGTATACGTAAGTGTGTTTTACCAGATGCAGTCAGACTTTTCGAACATTTTTCAACGTTTAAGTGTCACATTCACAGACATAACAAAGGTGTAGTTAGGCCTACTTTGCCTGGTGTTGAACTAACATGTCATGTTGATATCTGCAGTGCAAGGTGTGAGACTTGGATGGCATTTTACTCTCTTTTGAAAACACACATTAGAGAGGGGAAAACAGTCGCTTTACAGTTTTATCAACATTCACATCACACATGAGTCGGAAACGGTGCTGAGGAAAATTTGGCTGAGTCCGTTGTGGATCCTGCAGTCTCCCATGAGAGTGAACAAGATCAGTGATATATGCAGATTGATCTTCTCAGTGATGCAGGTGATGAACAAGAGGTTTAACCAGAAATTGCTGATGAATCACAGTTCTTTAAAAATGTAGCCCTTTTTTATTTGAAATTACAGAAAGTGTTTGCTTCCATCTTCTGTCATTCAGACAATTATTGAAGGTTTTCAGGACCTACATGATATAAGGCAGTTACATTTGCTTTTCAAATTAAAAGAGAAGTTGATTACACTTGGGATTTCTGAAGCTGACACAAACAATGTGATTGATGTCATGAAAACTGATGATCTCTTTAGGACCTGCAACACTCAGCCACTGAAAACTGATCAGAAAAGATAAACAGTTTTCAAGAACAGCTTCAATTATGTTGAGCCAGTTCAAATCTGTCTATGTCAGAATGAGGCAGACAAAGAGTGTTTTGCCCAGTATGTTCCTATTAAAAAGACAATTGATTCTCTATTCCATTGCCAATCAGTGCAGGAACAATATAAGCAAGTACACTCCAGGATTGGTTCTAAGGATATTCTTAGGGATGTGTGGGATGGCAAGAATATGGCTGAGAATGTGCTCTTCCAGATGGAGAGGAACACCCCTGGCAAATGAATGCGACATTGGACAAGTGGGATGGGAGATTTATGGCCTGTCTGTTCACAGTACAGTAAAAACAAGACATCCGTATTCATCTACTCACTGAGACGATTCCAGTGATGCCTGACTTGAGTTTCTAACCCCAGGGCAAGTGGACCAAAGTGCCCCATCACCGCCTCTTATTTTGTCCAGGGCATAGTGCTCCATCCTGCGCATCACATTCTGGAATTCCCCTGTTTGTTTTTGGCTGATACTTCCACTTTGGCGAGGAGTTGGGGGACAAATGACACATCAAACCACATCAACAGAGCCTACCGAGTTGATTTATAAAAGTCCCGACCGGCTGCTGTGTGGGGAAATTTGTGGGGGAGTGAAAAACCTTAACGGAGGTTTTTGTTCCGTTTTAAGCCGAGACCTTTGACTTCAGGGGCACCTGAGGGGTCAAACGGCATGTACTGTGTCAGCCCGTTCCATCGAGACTATGCTCAAAGACCCACGATGTTCCTGTGGGCCGTCAGATGTGTATTGGCTTGTGTATTGTCGGCCATTTTGATCACGTCCAGAAGGTGCATATGGGACCCCACTCCCTGTATGTTGGACTGAGGCATACAGAAGGTGCATAGGATCCCGCTAGCAGTATAGTATACAAAACATTTACAGTGCTATTGCGAACTGGTCGAAAGGTCACAGGGGCCCCAGATTTTGGAGGCAGTCTCCACTCTAGTCCAACTATAAAAACTCGAAGGCACAGAGCCCTGGGGCCCAAAAAATATTTTGGCCCCTGGGGCCCCCAATGGATTTTCGGCATCTATAAGTGATGTATGCGATTCCGTCCAGTACACAGGGCAATAAGGTACAGTTTGGGACAAAATGACATCGGGGGGCCCCGGACCCTTTGGGGGCCAACTGCAGTTGCATCAGGGGCATGGAGTAACTGTAAATGACTGTGTATTTCACTGTAATTTGTTTAGTTTGTATTTGTAAGTACTGCACACATTTGCACATGTTTTAGTTTATTACAACTATATGGTTTCCTATTTGGCATGTAAAACGCAGAAGAGATTTTATTTTGAAATTCCTTTAGCGGAAGAAAAAGACAACAGTATCCTGGCGGCAACAGCAGCGTTGGCTACACGTGAAAAGACGGTTCGCGCGTAGATGTATATTCTTACTTCTCCGATTAGGTTTTAATACTTAAAAACGTAAAACACCTACTGCACATGAACAAAGAACAAAATGACATCAAACTAAAGGCAGTCTGCCAGAGCTGTGCGTTACGGGAATGAAAACGTTCTTTTCTTCGTCTTAACATAAGTTAAAAATGCAGTTGCAAATGTCAGGACTACAGTGAAGACAATACTATAAATCCATACTATAAGGATTTAGCGCCTCTAGATTGACACTAGATTGACTGTCTGACGGCTGCTAGCGTAACTACTACATAACTTGATTCAAGGTTTTGAGGCTGTTTGTTTGTTTACATGTATAGATAGATAGATAGATAGATAGATAGATAGATAGATAGATAGATAGATAGATAGATAGATAGATAGATAGATAGATAGATAGATAGATAGATAGATAGATAGATAGATAGATAGATAGATAGATAGATAGATAGATAGATAGATAGATAGATAGATAGATAGATAGATAGATAGATAGATATGACTTTTATTGATCCCAATTTGGGAAATTCTTTTGTTCCAGCAGCATTAGAAACATAGAGACAATACAAAATATACACAATAAGAAATAGTAAAATATAAGGATAAACAAAAACAAAAAACTGTGCATTGTGTATTGTGCACTTTGATTCCCATATGTGTAAATGGGTTGTCATTTGTAAATGTATATTGCATTAATGTTTATTGTGTGTTTCACTCAGCTCTTACGGTGTGGATGGATTTTAATAAATTCGTGAAACATCAGTCCAAGAGTCCGACCATCGTCTTTCTGGGGATGCTACAGTAACATTTTTGAAGCATTATGGAGAAAAATAATTTCGGGGCACCTGGGGCCCCAAACCTATTTTTTTAAGCATTTTGGGGAACAATTAGTTCAGGGCCCAAAATATATGGGAAAGGGGAGGAATATTGACCATCTGGACAGACCGCCCCCCCAACCCACAGGGGACAACTCTTACTCCACTTTGTGGAAACTAGAGCCGTGCGCAAGAACCCCGTCCTACTCGCAAATTGATATACAGCCGAATGATGTTGAAAACCTCAAGACATCCCTTCACCCCAGTAGAAAGATCACGTCCAACTTGTCCCCATTTTAAATGATCCCACTGGCCTGATGATGGACTTACCTTATCATTTGTAGGCATTTGCGAATGCCAGTCGGTCAGCATGTAGCCGTCCATCTCCTGTTTGCCTTTCTTCAAAATCCCTTCGTGGTTGCCAAAAACTGTAGGGTTCTAATTTCTATAATAATATGGTCTTAAAGAATGTAATAGACTTTTCATCTAAATTTAACAGGATTTATTACACAAATGATATGATAAGTTTACAATGGAAATTCGGCCGAGGTGTTCTCCTATTTAAATGGTCCACAGTCCACCTTCAAGTGTTTTGCTGTCTACAGCGTCGTAGGAAGAAGGGCTGATCTCAAACTTTTCAAATTGTTTTCTACTCTAAAGTTACTACTCTGTCGTGCCATGGGCATATCTCCATCTATTCTATGGGCTGATGCAAATGGATGGGGGATCCATGATGTATTTGGCTACGTCATCTTCTTCCGTAATAATGCTCTCATATTACCTTCGTTCACGTAATTAATCTGACATTCATTGGGATTGTTACATAATTAAACACACAATAATACATGATATTGTAGCGTCAAAGACTGGTAGTATGTATATCCATGTATCATTGTTATTATACTCACACACTCGATCTTCCTAAAAACAATAACATCCGGTACTACCGGAAGTTTGAGCTTTGGTCAGTCCGGAAACAGTGAATTATGCCATTTAAAGTTCCACTTCAATATATTGATTTATCCCACAGGAGCCAGCAGTACCGATGGCAAATTCACCGAGTCATAGCGACTGTTAGAAATAATCAATATATTAGAGCGGAACTTTAAAAGATAATTCACTGTTTCTGGACGGATCATATTTGTCCATTTCCGGTAGTATTACAGGATGTTGTTTTTAGCCTCAGATAGCATAAAGCTAATATTGTATTGTATATATGAGTAGAGGGAAAAGGACCAGTGGAGTTACATACTAAACACACCGCCTCTACCTCTCCCTCATTGATGCTGCAATGATACAGTTGCCTGTTTAATAACTGATAAACCTCCTAAGAATTGCATAATAGAATATCGTAGATGACAGCTTCAGGACTTCGCTAACAAGATGGCGACGGTGACGACATAAGAGGACCCGCCCCCGACGACGTCAGCCTATAGAGGAGGATCCAGCCCCCGCTACCAACCAATGAGAGCACGAGAGCGGGGCGCGTCTGATTTTGAAGTTTATTGTATGGTCGGAAAGGGGTGGTTCTATAAAACATGTTTGGATTGTGAAATCGAGCTCTCTTTTGTTCCGGACCGCCAGACAGTAACTACTGATGAGCTCCACTCAGTCAGTGGCCTGTGGACGCGTGTCCCGGGCTATTGAGCCACAGCTGTGAAACTTTTGTAAAACCTACTACTGCATCCTTTTATTAAACACTCCTTTTATAACTTTTAAGGGAGTTTTGCTTTCTTTATTTTAAACCGACTCCTGGGCTTCAAATAAACGAATATTTCTTACAATTGGTGACCCTGACGTGATTTGAAGTGCCAGGACGAGATGGGGATTTCGCGGAATTTCGGCATAAACCCCAGACACTCAAATTGGATCCCATTTAAAAAGGTAAGCAGAGCCTGTTGATTTCTAAATCTGCATAGCATATATAGCATTTTGATATGTGAGTGTCTGGAGGTGAGTCGTTAATCATGAACTGGCTATTTCAAGTTAAGAACTGAATATATTGAAATTAACCGGGGTGCGGTCCTGGGTTTTGCCAAGTTGTTTTTGTTCGTTTGTTTTGTTTGTCTTTGTTTGTCCTTTTTATGCCGGAATTAGAAAGAGATTTAGGTAAAATTAATACGTAAATACCGATTAAAGTTCGGTAACGTAGTGCTAATTAAATTTGGCAGCGTAGATCCAGATTAAGATTCTGGAGCGTATTTCGACATTGATAGTATAATTTTGTGAGAAAGTAAGTTAAAAAAAGTCCTAATGGGTTAAGGCCTGATCGATAGAGTGATTAGTGAGTGGGTCAGTAAATGTAATCTTTGCGACAGAATTACGTTGAGAGTTGTGACGACATTCCAATAGTCTCTGATTAGCGTGTTGCGTTATTGAACAGTCATAGTTGGTAAATACTATAGTGTTAATATTAAAAGGAAGACCTTGGTCGGAGAGGCATAGAGTTTGGGATTTGTAGTCCCTGACACTACTGTTTGTTGAAGGGAGGAAATCAGTGCAAGAGCACAGGTTGGAGTCCTGACGTCGTTATTGATTCTGGAACTTAACAAAGCATAGCCCATAGATTTAGACAAGATTTGATGAAGTTTCATGGTGCCAAAGTCAACGGGAAGTAAGGCGGTTAAAGTCCCCTTTTTCCGCGATTGTTTTGAAGAATACTGAAGAAGAAATTGTTAGGGCATGGAGAATTCTAAATTATTAGTGTAGGGTTAAGTGTTATGCGTAATCATAAGCAGGGAGATTTTAAAAACGAGCAGTGTTGGGCTTTTTTGAACTGTGCTGTTCTGCTTGAATCGATCTGAAAACGTGGTCTGTATTTCCCTCCCCCAAAGTCCTTTGTCTTTAAATCTTGCACGAGGGGTTTTAGGCAATAGGCTAATCCAGTTAGCATGGTCTGTTAGCATCAGCCATTAACAGAAAACTTCAGAGGAAGTAATGGTCAGAGAGGCTAAACCAGTCAGGAAGTAGCCAATAAAGACGGGGCAGAAAGAAAAAACAGCGCCCCTACTGGATGAATTAATATATATCTGCAGTATTATTTCAGGAACAAAATAGCACCCTCTGGTGAGGGTATTGAATAGTGTACATTGAGGTCCAAATGGTAATGACAGAAATCTTGCAAGAGAACGCACAAACCATCCGGGCAACATGCGGTTATATGTGCCAACTACCGGCAACTCCCGCAGAGTTTTGCAAATAGATGTGTCTCTGTTATTATGGTAGTGATTTTATATTGTTTGGTGGATCCGGTATGTCTGGACCTATTGGTTAATCTCACAAGAGATGAAAGAACCAGAGAGGTAATGAGTATGAATAACAATAGAGCTAAGGCTGATGTTTATCTTCAATCCAACACCAGTCTTCCCATATGGGAGTTACAGTTTAGCAGTGTTGTGCCAGTTCACAGCTTTTCTGAACAAGTTCAAGTTCAGTTCATACATGCTCAAAGTGAACAGTTCACGTTCAAAGTTCACAATTTTAATTTTGAACTAGTTCAAAGTTCAGTTCATTTCACTTTTTTCGTGAGATATTCAAATAAATACTTTTTTTCACACTACGAGCTAGAAATCACTATACGTTCTTTGAAACTGTTCATTGTAGACATTTGCTCATAACACTGCTATTGTGGGTTTCTTAACAGGTGCTGAAACTTGTAGCAATACAGACAAGATAGACCAGTTCTATACTTAGTGCAATGAAATCTACTAGCATTCAATTAAATAAAGAATATATAATATGAAATATGAATATATTATTTGATATATATGATATTATATATACCTATGTGTGTGTATGAAATGAGCAAAACTCTTGAATTGCATTCACACTGGATGGATGTTTTAATTCAATGTGCCGTTTCAAATTCGAGAAGGACGTTGTCGATGTCCTAATTTGTTTTTGCTGCGCAGGTGGACACATCTTACACAGGAAGGAAAGATTTTTGCCGTCGGGGTCTTGGTTTGCAAGAGTGTAAAAATGTTTTAAATATTCGTGAGGAGAATCGGAGTCCGTCTCCGTGCCATCACTTCCACTAGCCATCTTGTTTTTGTTTTTTTTTTGAATCGCAGCGCTTTCTCTCACTCTCGTCATTGGTCTCTGTATCTCTCTCTCTCTCTCTCTCGAGCCTCCAGCCCTCCGCGCTCTCGGCGTTGCTATGCCTAAGCCGCTCTGCTGCAATTCATCATGGGTAACGTCGTGCGGAAGCCAGTACGTTTCAACTATTCAACTCAACTATTCTCAGCCGGACACTACGTTGCCCGCAATGCATTGCGCATACAGTGCCAAAACTATTTCTGTTGATACATGATTTAAGCGGCACCTACAGGAGGGAGGAACTTTCTCTCTCGCTGCGTTTCAAAAGAGAAAACAGATGTCACTCAGTTTTCAATGGAAAACAAATGCCAACGTTCATTTACAGTGATGTCTGCCGTTCATGACACATAATGTGAACTAATTCACGTTCAAGTTCTTTATTGAAAAATGTGTTGCGTTCAGTTCAACGTTCACGACAAAATGAGCGTGTTCAATGAACGCGTTCTTTTGAACTCGTTCACGCACAACACTGCAGTTTAGGACAGATACATTGAAATTAAGAATGAGAAAAACAGAGAAAGCACAAATGGCAAGAACACAATTACACTTTAAAAGAGTGAATTCTCTACAAACAAGAAGCAGATGGTGGGGAGTTAGAGGTTAAAGGATGAAAGGTTACTAAGATCACAGAAGAGAGGTAACTCTCTGATAAGACTGAGAACAGAACAGGGGGGTGAAGCTGTGTTGAGCAATAACCATAAAGATAAAGCCTGTTTGAGTAAGAGAGGGGATTAAGACCATTAAGGGGGGTGTAGGCGACACCCAAATCTTCTTGTAAGACCAAATGCTGTTATCATGTAAATTAACTTTGATGTTTTTCACACACAGAGAGGAGACCCAGTAGTCATCTGTCTGTAAGCAGTAGAGAAGAGAAACATTTTACAGAACGGGAATTAATTATAAGAAAGTGCTGTTAAAAGAAGTTTAGCGATTATTAATATAGATAAAAGTGTTAACACTAGTAATTATGAAAATAAATACAGGAGTGAATCGTATGACTACACTTGAATCATTTACATCTTAGTGATCTGTTAATATGCTCTGCTGGGTTGTACAGGTTAAGTTAAAGGGATTTTAACTTTTTGAAAAAGCATTGGAAGGTTTTTATTGTAGAAGAAAAGAGAATGCCAGAAAACAGAGACCATACAAAGATAATGTGTGGGAATATGGTTTCTGGATGTGAATATTTAAATTATGGGAGAAAATAGTTTCCTAAAGGAGTTAAGTCAAATGCATTTGAGAGATGTTATTATTAGACATTAACTTGTTATTACAGTAGATGGCATTTAATACACAAGACAGAACACATGCTTAGTTAAAAAAGTGAAAAATAAGTGGATTTATTTAACCAGTGTGTTGAGATTCATAGATTAAAGCAAGCTGCCACCTGGACTGCAGCCTCTGCAATCTGGTGAAAGACCCATGTCCTCCTGAAATAATGCGAAAGACCATCCCCCACGGAGATTTCCTGACTATTCAACAGAAAAGGAAGGCAAAAGCAGGGCTTTGTCTCGAACTGCATCCGTCTGCATCTCCACCCGGGTCAACTACAAACATGCATCATGCTGATTGACAGAGATCTACTCATCACCAGTCCCTCTGATAAGAGCACAGAGGTCCAGAGCAACAAGGGTTGATTCAGAGCACAGACTCTGATGGACAATGAGACACATGAAAACGGGGTTCCGTCCCCCATGAAAGACATCAAGAGACGATGATCGAGCAGACCCATGCTGAAATGAAAATCCGTACAAGGAGAGAAGCTTGATGTGGAATGCAGGTTCAAAAAGTCAAAGACTGTCAAAAACCAGATGCACAGGAAGGGGCGAAAAGGTCAATCGGCAGAATCTAAGGAGGTCGGGGTCATCAAGCCAGAGAGCAGAGGTGGCAGGAAGGGGAGTTCGAATGGGTGAGTTCGTGTAAACACATTCACTCACGTAAACACATAAGTGGAACACATTTAAAGAATTTGAATTGACTTTGTAAATTTAAGATCAAATATCGAATGTTTTGTTACATAAGATTTTATAGATTGGTAAATGATAATTGAAAAAGGGAAGTTTTTAAAGTGAAGGAGTAAATAAATCTGTAACACATTATTATAGGGGGAAATTATAGAGATAAGCAAGATCCACTACACTTTTGGTAGAACCTGTTCAGGAGTCAGGAGAACAGGGTAGGAACATTTTAATCATGTTAACCTATTATTATTTCAGAGCCTATATCGAGGTGTGACTTTGGTAAAATTTAATTGTGGGAGTTTTGATCTACAGAAGGAGGGAGAGATTTAGTACACACTTGATCTCAGGTATGATACTTAAATGAAACAAACTTGTCATAGTGATAACTCCAACATTAGATTACAGACCATGTCAAATATAATTAACCACGTGAATGGAAACCAATATTAAAGTCACTCCTACTTTAAACATTCTTATGGATTGAAGTTGTAGTTATGACATGTCAAAGCTTTCATAGTTCCACACATTATTTTCCTGATTAAAGACTTGAAATATTTTTCAAGAAGACTGAAATTGATAATAAATAATGGAGTATATTAAGAGAATCGAGCAGAGTCATACAGATCCTAATAATGTTTTGATTTAAGATAGTGGGTATGTGAAGAGTATTGGAAATAAGATCTATTAGAGATTTTTGTATGAATTCGGTGGTGATAAAGATCCAGTAGTTTAAAAAGGAAGTGATGGCTTAACAATAACTTAATTTAACATAAGGGAAGCAGTTTTTGTTAATGGAATCTAAGTAAAGTATATTGAAGTAAGCAGGGACTGAGATTCTTTAGAAGGTTTCACACAAGATGCAACACCAGATGTGTGCAATATCTCAACAGTTTTGACATTATATATTGTGGTAATAAAGCTGTCGCTTTAGGAGGTCAAAAAAGCAGTGACCTACACATCTGGCATATGTTCATTTGACAGGTTAATGTGAGTAGATTCGAATGTGCATACGTCCGGGGCGTCTCTACATAACCACGACGCTGTCCTAATAGAATGATAAGACATATTTTAAAAACAGTACTAATTAAAATAAAACTTATAAGTCTTTTTGTAAATGAAGAGTATGACGGAATAATTAAAGACTCTGCAGAGCATGACGTGACCAGAAGACTGAGACCGAATGACCTTTAACCGGGACTGACAGTGTTATTTTACAACAGCACTGTTGATGACTGACTCTGAGTTGAACCTGACCAGACCCAACTGTGTGAGTGAGAATGAATGCTTGCATCTGATCAATGCAATTGCATGAGTTTAGAGAGGAACAGAGACTAACTGAGCATGTTCTGAACTAACACAAACAAAATCCAGAGATTGTGTTTCTTTCAGGACTGATGGATGGAGAGAGACACTCTTTAACGGGAGAGTTTGATGTTTAAACAATAATGATTTGAAGTGTCTGAATAATGAGTGATGTTTTTTTTAACTTTTGCTTAACTGCAGTTCTTTTTCTCAACCAGGTTTTTGTTACACCTCTTTGTTAAGATGTGTAAACGGGGGGAGTGGCAACAGGTTTGCTCAACATGATTGTTGAGTGGCAACATGTTTGCTCAACATGATTGTTTGAATTACAATTCCATAATTAACAATTCAATTTTTTATACGTGATGATATTGTTTCCATTTTTTTACATTTTTTACAGGAAAAGCAGAATCAGTTGCCGAGAGGCTGCTGACAGATACAATTCCAGAGTGGAACCTATGAAAGAAGTTCACCTGTGATAGTGATATTGAATTTGTAAATGGTTTTTTAACAGATATGATACCTGGGGTTAGTAGATGTGGAGATAACAAGAATAGTTAAGGTTAAGCTAAACATATGATGTGATGAAAGGGGAACTAAGTTAGTCAGCGCCCTTTCTTTAGTAGAGATTGAGAAGTATCAAAGATTCAGAGGTTCTGTTTGTAATATGCACAGCAGATACAGCATATAGGTTGACAATGTACATCTTATATCCCAGGCTCCTCCAACTACTCGATATGCATGGTCCAGGTAAGATGAATAAAATAATGGAACAAAGGGTGAGGCTCAACTACAGACTGTTTGAGATTATGAGTATAAGGAGGGTGATAAACACAACAATAATTTCACAGATGTAATCTAAGTTCCTAGGAAAAATGTGATGACATTTTGTTGGAATTCTGAATTCTTGTCCCAGCTGTCTAACTTCTAAACACTAACAGGTAGAAGCAGTTTGTCTGGTGCCTAAGGAGGGATTTCTGCACACGATTCAGGCAGAGATCGACATGGAGTTTGGCACAGGAGAAAGCTGGTCCATCTAAAGAGGTTATGTGATTGGCAGGAACGGGAAGCCGTGGGTAATTGATTCTGATACAGAAGTATATTTCATCCACACCTTTTCAGGAACAACAGCCAGGAAATTCATTCATTCTGGCTGCATCATGGTTTTACTGGGTCTTATTCTATCTACACATTCAGTGTATCCTTCTCCAGAGATTAGGAGTTGTTGACATATTGCATTTTGACTTGAAATGGGGATTTTAAAATGTAGGAATAATTTAGATACTTATTGGATATTCAAAGCTAATTGCAATATGTAACATAATTTACCGAAGGAAGTTGGGTGTTTCATTTTGTTTGTAATTATGGCACAAGCCAATAACGTTTTGAAGTCACGTTAGACCATAAGGAATTTCCAATGACGGGAACAAATGTTGCATAACAGATAATACCAGATGGGAGTAACTTTCATAATTTACTTATTTAGTATTTTGAAACAGATAACAAACATACAGGTTGTTTCAACGAAATACAGGATGGTTTGAATGAGTGGTCGAATTATGTTGATTATGTGACTGGTTGGAAAGCTGAACAGAAAGCTTGCAGTTACAAAGTTGGGTAAAATGAAGTGTTATCCCCTGAGAGACATGAAATAGGAGGAAAGGTAAATGACAGTGTTTGGTACGGTGAAAGCATGAAATGGTATTGGATGATCTATTCAAAGCAAGGGGAGAAACAACTTCATTTAATTTACTGTTAGGGGTTGAGGTTCCTGGAAAAGTTCCTATGTGCTCGGTTTTGATAGAAATAGCTGAGCCCCAAGCGGAGGTGGTCCCTGATTTTTACCCCCGAAGAAACGGCAGATTCGAATTATTCGCTGAATGCAGTCCCTCATATAGGAACAGCGCAGGCTTATATACTGGATAATAATAGACTGGTGACATATTTGAGTACATCGACTGTGCAGAAGGTTATAGCGGTGGAAATATGGTATGAAGTCACTAATGCATGGTTAGATTGGGTTGTGTATGCGGTAGAACAAAGCAGGCTCTACTGATCTTGCATTGATGAGGCAGTATGGGAACGTTACGATGGTGAAATTCCACAACAGCAGTAACCAGCCAGGACCTTCTTTCAGGAATTGCTGTGGCTAACGTACAATACCCCAGGGCAGATGTTTGGTGGTACAGTGGTACTAAAATTTTGTGTCCAGGCATTCCACATGACTGGCCTGGAACATTTGCACTGGTGTAGTTGGTGAGAGGGAGTTTAAAGCAAGAAATCAGATAACCGCAGGGTTCGAATTGATATTTCTCTGGTCTACAATCAAGAATGTTGAATGGGTTATGACCAGCAGAGATTCATAAATTACACCCATGAAGCAGTAAGGGGACTGCACGTACAGTTGGATGGAACCAGTCTGATGGCCTGGCAAATAGGGTGGCCTTAGATATGTTTTTGTCCAATAAAGGGGGTGTTTGCAGACTAATTGGAATCTTGTGCTGTATTTTCATCCCAAATAACCCTTCCCCAGATGGATCAGTAACCAGAGCGTTAGAAGGACTTACCGCCCTGATCATCGAGCTAGCAGACTATAGTGGAGTAGAGGACCCCTTTGTAGGAACGTTAGAAAGCATGTTCAGTAAATATTAGACTCCGATAATGAATCAATGTTATTCAATGCAGGAATGGATACAATCTTGGTACTATTTGGATGTTGTTACATTCCATGTATTCGCACTTTAGCGGACCGATTGATCACCACGGTCATCTCTAGTGAGCAAAAATAAAGGTCAATTTCTCTTGAGAAAACAGTTACATTTGTTAATTGAAAAGCAGGATGATCCTATCCCTTATTCAGACCATGAGCAAGATGAGTTCGTCTGAAGGAAGTGTCTTATAAGTTCTTATTACTGTATACATGAAATGCTCTATAAACTACTCCTAGGATGTGATTAATCACTTATTACAACTTGGTATTATATAGTAGAGTTGATTCCTGTTATGATTTACACACAGTTCATTTATTTTTTTACAGGATCATATTGAATAAGTGCATTTACACTGGACTAGAATCGAAAATGATCTGTTTACCTCATCAGAAGATTTGAAAGGAGGGAATTGAAGATTTTACGCATTTAGGAAATTGCTGCTATTGTTCTAGGGTAGCCACAAGTATTCAATAAGTAAAGATTGTATGATCATGTATAACTTTTAACTATACAATTCTGTATTATGCAATATTCAAATGGAGAACATATTTATTATATTATAGTTTACACACCGTTTGAAAGGTGTGTAAGGAGGGATTGTTAGAAATAATCAATATATTAGAGCGGAACTTTAAAAGATAATTCACTGTTTCTGGACGGATCATATTTGTCCATTTCCGGTAGTATTACAGGATGTTGTTTTTAGCCTCAGATAGCATAAAGCTAATATTGTATTGTATATATGAGTAGAGGGAAAAGGACCAGTGGAGTTACATACTAAACACACCGCCTCTATCTCTCACTCATTGATGCTGCAATGATACAGTTGCCTGTTTAATAACTGATAAACCTCCTAAGAATTGCATAATATAATATCGTAGATGACAGCTCCAGAACTTCGCTAACAAGATGGCGACGGTGACGACATAAGAGGACCCGCCCCCGACGACGTCAGCCTATAGAGGAGGATCCAGCCCCCGCTACCAACCAATGAGAGCACGAGAGCGGGGCACGTCTGATTTTGAAGTTGTTTATTGTATGGTCGGAAAGGGGTGGTTCTATAAAGCATGTTTGGATTGTGAAATCGAGCTCTCTTTTGTTCCGGACCGCCAGACAGTAACTACTGATGAGCTCCACTCAGTCAGTGGCCTGTGGACGCGTGTCCCGGGCTATTGAGCCACAGCTGTGAAACTTTTGTAAAACCTACTACTGCATCATTTTATTAAACACTCCTTTTATAACTTTTAAGGGAGTTTTGCTTTCTTTATTTTAAACCGACTCCTGGGCTTCAAATAAACGAACATTTCTTACACGACCCTCATGTTGAATATGAGTTACAGGTTTGCACCTCATGATCGACCAAACCCTATGGCTGTAAATTGACTACTGTTTTGTGACTGTCCGTGGAAGCTATATGCGGCTAGCTCTAGAGTAGCACAGTTAGCACACAAGGTTTCATGTCGCAACACTGTGTTGACTATTGCCGCGTTTCCACCAACCCGGAGCCGGAGTTGGAGCTTGAGCCGGAGCTGGAGCTTGAGCCGGAGCTTGAGCCGATAAAGATCAGTTTTTTTGTGTTTCCACTTTAAGTGCCGAAAAACCGTCTCTTTCTGGCCCCACTCGGCAAGATCCAAGATGAACCAATACATCATGCTTACTTCGGAGGGGGGAGTAGCAGGTCATGGCAGTGCCCGAGTACAAGTTGTAACAAGCAGTAGCGCTGATCAAAATGACTAGAATGCGATCATACACTTATAAAACACACACATTATAAAGTCAGGCAACACTAACCAGGTTTAGTTTGATTCTGTTTATTTTATCTTACTTTAATCCCCATCCGTTCACTGTTATTGATCATTGTGACGAGCAGGCAGATGTTTTCTTGTTGTTTTTTTTATTCCAGCTATTTGATGGAATGAATACATGGACCACACAGGTTGCCATCAGAAGTAAAATCATAACAAAAACTACACCGGTAAAATATGCCTGTAGAAAACTACTTATGCCACAACAGGATAGCAAAGTAGTCAATATAGTCAGAGTAGCCTCGCTTGCTATGCTAACACCACCTGTCTAATGCCAGAGACACTTTCATAACAGCGTTGTGATGCCAAACAGCGTTAAATCAGACTGAAACACATTCACTTCGGGAGAGGGGTAATGCATGAGCTGCTTGTGTGACAGTGAATATGAATCAGTCATAAGAGGGCACGTAAACGGTTACGTCATGATGCAAACGATGACGCAATGACACAGCTCCACTTGAGCTCCACTCGGCCGCTGAGCTGTGGAAACACAAGGGGTGCTACAGGCTAAAACCAGAAAAGCAAAAAAGATCGGATCTTGAACCTGATCCAGATAGATAGACTTTGGAGGAAGGATGTCCCAGAATTGAGACCTGATTTTAATCGGGATTCAGTGTGGGCTAACATTCTTCAGGCGTGTCCCATTCCCGACCATCAACAAATCCTCCTGAACTATGTGCATAGAACTTACCTGACATCCAGACGACTGCATATGATGGGTCCCCTGGAAGATGCTCGGTGTAGCCTACCCTGTGCTCCATGGGGGCTCCTGGTACATTTCTCCATATGTTCTGGGAATGCCCGCCTGTTGCCCACTTTTGGAATGGAGTCTCCTCTAAGTTGTCAGACATATTTTCTTTGACTGTGTCTGTATCTGTGATTTTCTTTTGAATGACTTTTCTCAGCTGCCGGCTACTGGGTACCAGAAAAGACCTCTTTATGCTGGCCTTGTGTTGTGTTCTTAATTTCTCTATGAGGCAAGGAGTCCAAAAGAAGTAGTAAAGTTATAATAAAGCTGATTTATTTTCAGTTGTGATGAAGACTCCAGCTCCACCTCTAACATAGAGGGCGGAATTGTCGGGTTCAGAAGTTCCTCCAAGTTCATTCCACCGCCCTAACACCCTATCAGTTGAGGTCAACAGCATCCCATCCTTATTGTACACAGCTTGGATGGTTCCCTGCTTCCCCCTCCTGAGGTGTTGGACGGTTTTCCAGAACAACTTTGGTGCCGGCCGAAAGTCCTTCTCCATGGCTTCTCCGAACTTCTCCCACACTCGCTGCTTTGCCTCGGCCACGGCTGAGGCTGTATACATTCTTAATATTGAGGTTTCTGGGTTTTGTGAGCCACAGACTGCAAGCAGGTTCTGTCTTTCCTTCCACCCAGAGCCTCGAAATGTGACATCACACAATATTTATACTTTGTGAAAGACAAAAGGGGCAGTCCCTTATGACATTTTAAATGTATATTTTTGAGTCTGGTACGTGTTGGTTTCTGGTTGGAGGACAGCAAGAATACCTCACCTCCTGGATCCATGGGTTCCGGGTCTGCAGCCTGTTATCCAATCCTTCTTTACTCTTGCCATAACTCTCCTGTCATTTGTGAAACACCCGGACGCCTCTCTTCCCTAACTTATACTGTCCCTCTCTTGGGCCTCTCTGCATTTTCTTCACAAAGGAATGTGCAGTTAATATTTTCTGTGAGTGAGAAGCAAAATGCAGTTCCTTTCTTATGTTTTTAGCTCACCTTTAACGCTGTCATGAAGCTCACTTCTCTTCATAGTTTGAAACCGTCTCTGGTAGCATTTATACACAGACGTCTTTTATAGATGTCTTTGTGAGCAAGCACTAATAATTCAATAATATCCTTCACTTACGGTGGCCAAGAAATTGGTTTCTTGATGTGGTGTACATGGAGCTGTCCAATGCACGCGTGACTGGAGTTAAGGATTCAAATATTGGCTTATGGGTGTCAACAGCTAAAAAACTGAAGGAGGGGATCCAACCATCTTAACTGATGCAGTCATTGGTCCTGAGAGGTCCTGGGATGTTGGGTGGGAGGGTTTATTTTCATTTTATTATTATTATTATAATATTGTTTTCCTTAGTTTTGTCCTCTTGTCTGGTCTCTTCTTATTGTTTATATTTTTCTGTATTTTTTTGGATTTTGTGTTGTATTTGTTGTGATTGTACATTGTATTTTGTCATTGTATGAATAACATTTTTTTTTAAAAAAGGGTCTCAACGGACCAGACCCGGGAAGCAGAAGCTGGCTTTGGGGACGTGGAACATCACCTCTCTGGGGGGGGAAGGAGCCGGAGCTTATGCAGGAAATGGAGCGTTACAAGTTGGATCTGGTGGGGCTCACCTCTACGCACAGCGTCGGCTCTGGAACCTTACTTCTTGATAAGGGTTGGACTCTATTTTTCTCCAGAGTTGACCAAGGTTTGAGGCACCGAGCGGGTGTGGGGATACTCACAAGCCCCTGGTTGAGTGCCACTTAGCTGGAGTTTACCCCAGTGGACGAGAGGGTCACCTCCCTACGCCTGCGGGATGGGGGGGAAACTCTGACTGTTGTGTGTGCTTATGCACCAAACAGCAGTTCAGAGTATTCAATGATGGAGACACTTGGAGGGGTGTGATTGGGAGGAACGGCCCCTCCGATTTAAACCGGAGTGGTGGTTTGTTACTGGACTTCTGTGCTAAACATAGATTGGCCATAACAAACACCATGTTCGAACATAAGGATGCTCATAAGTGTACGTGGTACCAGAGCACCCTAGGCAGAAGGTCCACGATTAATTTTGTTATCGTATCATCGGATCTGAGGCCGCATGTTTTGGACACTCGGGTGAAGAGAGGAGCGGAGTTGTCAACTGATCACCATCTGGTGGTGAGTTGGGTCGAGTGGCAGGGGAAGTCTATAGACCTGGTAAGCCCAAACGTGTAGTGCGGGTGAACTGGGAACGTCTGGAGGAATCCCAAATCCAGGAAGCCTTCAACTCACACCTCTGGCAGAGCTTCTCAGGCATTCCTGTGGAGGCTGGGGACATTGAACCTGGGTGGGTGGTGTTCAAAGCCTCTAATGCTGAAGCTGCGGCGGGGAGCTGCGGTCTCAAGGTCTTAGGTGCCTCAAGGGGCGGCAACCCTCAAATCTCCTGGTGGACACCGGTGGTCAGGGAAGCCGTCCGACTGAAGAAGGAGGCCTTCCGGGATATGTTATCCCTGGGTACTCCTGACGCAGTTGCAAGGTATCGACAGGCCCGAAGGGCAGCAGCCTCAGCCGTGGCCGAGGAAAAGCAGCGAGTGTGGGAGAAGTTCGGAGAAGCCATGGAGAAGGACTTTCAGTCGGCACCCCCACCCTCACAAGAAAAGAAAGAGGTCACAGCATTATATCACTTACACATCCTGATACATTGCACATGACAACAACAAAAAATAACAGAACCCTCATTCAGAGATAAGAGCAGGCCATATATTTTGGAGTTTAATGACCTCTTTTCTGGATTCAGGTCTATAAGGTATAAGGCTATAAGGGAATATTGGTTTGTTTTAGCTCTAATGTAAGGTTTTTGATTAGATAAGTGTTGCGACTGAGAAAACGGGATTGAAGTCAAATGCACGACTCACACCGGTTTTAACAAAAAAAAGGTTTATTCAACCCAAAGATCCACTATGATGGACAAAAAACAGCATCAACACAAAATCCTCTTAAAGAAGATAAAACACTGGGAGCATAAAAAAACAAAAGCAACTAAATCACGACGTGGCTCGAAGCTCTGAGGCGTATTCGTGGCTTAATGACAGTGGTAGAAAATCACCATGAACAAACACGAACTGGCACAGGACAAATGGCGACGAGGACAATAAATACACCAGGTAATCGGGAACAGGTGAAAACAATCAGGGGCGGGGCGAACAATCACAGGAGAGGGATTCTGAAAAGAGAGGGAAGGTTAGTATTCAAAAATAAAGGGAAAAGTCACAAGACCAAAACACTTCAATAAACTTAACATCATTTCCGAGACATGACAATAAGCACATGTTTTTTAGCGGGTTGACATTGTAACCTGAGAAAGAGCCACATTTTACAAAAATCTATTGTATATAACAGATGTTTTCGATTGCGTTTGACACATATTGCAATAAATCATCAGCAAATAATGACAATTTAAATTCCCTATCACTCCGGTTCACTCCCCTAAAATGCGGGGAAGACCTCAGTGCAATCGACAAAGGTTCAATCACTAATGCAAACAATAGGGGTGACAAGGGGCACCCCTGTCTGGTCCCTCGTGTCAATGGAAAATAATCTGATCGGTCATCATTAGTTTGAACGCTGGCCTGCAGGGAAATGTATAGAGAAGTCAAGTCCAAGATATAAATGTATCACCAAATCCAAATTTCCTGAGTACTGCAAAGAGGAACCCCCACTCGACTTGATGAAATGCTTTTTTTCTTCTGATGAAGAGAGAATCCTCCTACCCACTGCTTATTTGTATATTTGTATCATGCTGTCACAGCCTATATGAAAACGTTTGTTTACATTTGGCAAATGCTTTACGAAAAAAAGTTGTCCTGAACTATAAGAAAGATATCTGGCCATATATGTTTCACCATTCATGCCTGCCTGCTGAATAGCAGGCAAATCAGCCCACTGTGTGTGTGTGTATGTGTGTGTGTGTGTGAGTGTGTGTGTGTGTGTTTGTGTGTGTGTGTGTGTGTGGGAGAAGCTCTGCTCGCTTTATCAGTATTCGGGGGAGGATTCAAGGAGGAATACATTATCAAACAGTGATAGACTCTAATCCCCTATCCCCTATTCATACATAATAAATTATTCAGAGCTCTGTAAACTAAACTCAAAGTCAATGATAAATACGATCCAGTAGCTCATCCACACTTCATCAGCCCGGCACGAGTGCAGTGGAGACTAAAATAACAGATAACAGAGGGAGGGATGAAGGGTTTTAGCTTGGTGCTGGCAGCATAGCGGCACGAGTGAGGGATTGAGGAGCAGGGGTGGGGTGGCAAAGAGAAAGAGAGAGCAAAGGGTTGAAGAATTAGAAGAATAGCAATGAGTGTTTTACCAAAACATCTAACAATACGTACTTTGGAATGAATGTATTAAAAGATCACATGAGGTGGCTTTCTGTTTTCAGTAATAAGAACTTATAAGACACTTCCTTCAGACAAACTCATCTTGCTCATGGTCTGAATAAGGGATCGGATCATCCTGCTTTTCAATTAACAAATGTAACTGTTTTCTCAAGAGAAATTGACCTTTATTTTTGCTCACTAGAGAGGACCGTTGTGATCAATTGGTCCGCTAAAGTGCGAATACATGGAATGTAACAACATCCACATAGTACCAAGATTGTATCCATTCCTGCATTGAATAACATTGCATTCATTATCGGAGTCTAATATTTACTGAACATGCTTTCTAACGTTCCTACAAAGGGGTCCTCTACTCCACTATTGTCTGCTAGCTCGATGATCAGGGCGGTAAGTCCTTCTAACGCTCTGGTTACTGATCCATCTGGGGAAGGGTTATTTGGGATGAAAACACAGCACAAGATTCCAAATAGTCTGCAAACACCCCCTTTATTAGACAAAAACATATCTAAGGCCACCCTATTTGCCAGGCCATCAGACTGGTTCCGTCCAACTGTACGTGCAGTCCCTTTACTGCATCATGGGTGTAATTTATGAATCTCTGCTGGTCATAATCCATTCAACATTCTTCTTATTGTACACCAGGGAAATATCAATTCGAACCCTGTGGTTATCTGATTTCTTGCTTTAAACTCGATCTCCCTGGAGCACCCCAATATGGTTAAAATAAACTGTATAAATAAAACTCCCTCCTGGAATTGACCTTTTCATTCTGCTGGTCTTGGGGTGCTGTGCAAGCTTTATTAGCAGCCTGGCTGTCATTGGTACTGTATAGAAAAGCATCACCAACTACACCAGTGCAAAGGTTCCAGGCCAGTCATGTGGAATGACTGGACACAACATTTTAGTACCACCAAACATCTGCCCTGGGGTTTTGCATGTTATCCACAGCAATTCCTGAAGGAAGGTCCTGGCTGGTTACTGCTGTTGTGGAATTTCACCATCGTAACGTTCCTATATTGCCTTTCGTGTGGTTCGTCACAATGCAATCATAAAGTCCCTTATAGGGAGTGAAAACAGGTGGAATGTCGTTTTCTTTTATGATGGGGTACATCAATGCAATATCAGTAGAGCCTGCTTTGTTCTACCGCATACACAACCCAATCTAACCATGCATTAGTGCCTTCATACCATATTTCCACCGCTATAACCTTCTGCACAGTCGATGTACTCAAATATGTCACCAGTCTATTATTATCCAGTAAATAAGCCTGCGCTGTTCCTATATTAGGGACTGCATTCAGGGAAGACTTCGAATCTGCCGTTTCTTCGGGGGTAAAAATCAGGGACTACCTCCGCTTGGGGTTCAGCTATTTCTATCAAAACCGAGCCCATAGGAACTTTTCCAGGAACCTCAACCCCTAATAGTAGGTGAAATTAAGTTGTTTCTCCCCTTGCTTTGAATAGATCATCCACTACCATTTCATGCTTTCACCGTACCAAACACACACTCTGTCATTTACCCTTTCCTCTTATTTCATGTTTCTCAGGGGATAACACTTCATTTTACCCAACTTTGTAACTGCAAGCTTTCTCCTTTTTATCCCAACCAGTCACATAATCAACATAATTCGACCTTCACCACTCCTCAAACCATCCTCTGGATCGTTGAAACAACCTGTATGTTTCTTATCTGTTTCAAAACACTAAATAAGTAAATTATGAAAGTCATCTTTTCCAACTCCCATCTGGTATTATCTGTTATGCAACATTTGTTCCCGTCATTGAAAATTCCTTATGGTCTAACGTGACTTCAAAACGTTATTGGCTTGTGCCATAATTACAAACAAAATGAAACACCCAACTTCCTTCGGTAAATTATGTTACATATATTACAATTAGCTTTGAATTTCCAATGAATATCCAAATTATTCCTACATTTTAAAATCCCCATTTCAAGTCAAAATGCAATATGTCAACAACTCCTCTCATTTCTGGAGAAGGAAACACTGACTGTGTAGATAGAATAAGACCCAGTAACACCATGATGCAGCCAGAATGAATGAATTTCCTGGCTTTTGTTCCTGAAAAGGTGTGTATGAGATATACTTCTGTATCAGAATCAATTACCCAAGGCTTCCCGTTCCTGCCAATCACTTAACCTCTTTAGATGTATCAGCTTTCTCCTGTGCCAAACTCCATGTCGATCTCTGCCTGAATCGTGTGCAGAAATCCCTCCTTAGGCACCAGACAAACTGCTTCTACCTGTTGGTGTTTAGAAGTTAGAGAGCTGGAACATGAATTCAGAATTCCAACACAATGTCATCACATTTTTCCTAGGAACTTAGATTACATCTGTGAAATTATTGTTGTGTTTATCACCCTCCTTATACTCATAATCTCACCCTGTCTGTAGTTGAGCCTTACCCTTTGTTCCACTATTTTATTCATCTTACCTGGACCATGTATATCGAGTAGTTGGAGGAGCCTGGGATATAAGATGTACATTGTCAACCTATATGCTGTATCTGCTGTGCATATTACAAACAAAACCTCTGAACCTTTGATACTGCTCAATCTCTACTAGAGAAAGGGCGCTGACTAACTTAGTTCCCCTTTCATTACATGATATGTTTAGCTTAACTTTAACTATTCTTGTTATCTCCACATTTTCTAACCCCAGGTATCATATCTGTTAAAAAACCCATTTACAAATTCAATATCATTATCACAGGTCAACTTCTTTCACTGGTTCCACTCTGGAATTGTATCTGTCAGCAGCCTCTCGGCAACTGATTCTGCTTTTCCTGTAAAAAATGTAAAGAAATGGAAACAATATCATCATTTATAAAAAATTTAATTGTTAATCATGGAATTTTAATTTAAACAATCATGTTGAGCAAACATGTTGCCACTCAACAAACATGTTGAGCAAACATGTTGCCACTCCCCCTTTTTACACATCTTAACAAAGAGGTGTAACAAAAACCTGGTTGAGAAAAAGAACTTCAGTTAAGCAAAAGTTAAAAAAAACATCACTCATTATTCAGACACTTCAAATCATTATTGTTTAAACATCAAACTCTCCCGTTAAAGAGTGTCTCTCTCCATCCATCAGTCCTGGAAGAAACAAAATCTCTGGATTTAGCTTGTGTTAGTTCAAAACATGCTCAGTTAGTCTCTGTTCCTCTCTAAACTCATGCAATTGCATTGATCAGATGCAAACATTCATTCTCACTCACACAGTTGGGTCTGGTCAGGTTCAACCCAGAGTCAGTCATCAGCAGTGATGTTGTAAAATAACACTGTCAGCCCCGGTCAAAGGTCATTCGGTCTCGGTCTTCTGGTCACGTCATGCTCTGCAGAGTCTTTAATTATTCCGTCATACTCTTCATTTACAAAAAGACTTATATGTTTCCTTTTAATTACTACTATTTTTAAAATATGTCTTATCATTCTATTAGGACAGTGTCGTGGTTATGTAGAGAGACGTCCCGGACGTATGCACATTCCAATCTACTCATATTAACCTGTCCAATGAACATATTCCAGATGTGTAGGTCACTGCTTTTGACCTCCTAAAGCGACAGCTTTATTCCCACAATATATAATGTCAAAACTGTTGAGATATTGCACACATCTGGTGTCGCACCTTGTGTGAAACCTTCTAAAGAATCTCAGTCCCTGCTTACTTCAAGATACTTTACTTAGATTACATTAACAAAAACTGCTTCCCTCATGTTAAGTTAAGTAATTGTTAAGCCATCACTTCCTTTTTAAACTACTGGATCTTTATCACCACCGAATTCATACAAAAATCTCCAATAGATCTTATTTCCAATACTCTTCACATACCCACTATCTTAAATCAAAACATTATTAGGATCTGTATGACTCTGCTCGATTCTCTTAATATCCTCCATTATTTATTATCAATTCCAGTCTTCTTGAAAAATATGTCAAGTCTTTAATCAGGAAAATAATGTGTGGAACTATGAGAGCTTTGACATGTTATAACTACAACTTCAATTCATAAGAATTTTTAAAGTAGGAGTGACTTTAATAATGGTTTTCATTCACGTGGTTAATTATATTTGACATGGTCTGTTGTCTAATGTTGGAGTTATCACTATAACAAGTTTGTTTCATTTAAGTATCATATCTGAGATCAAGTGTGTACTAAATCTCTCCCTCCTTCTGTAGATCAAAACTCCCACAATTTAATTTGACCAAAGTCACACTTCGATATAGGCTCTGAAATAATAATAGGTTAACATGATTAAAATGTTCCTACCCTGTTCTCCTGACTCCTGAACAGTTTCTACCAAAAGTTTAGTGGATCTTGCTTATCTCTATAATTTCCCCCTATAATAATGTGTTTCAGATTTATTTACTCCTTCACTTTAAAAACTTCCCTTTTTCAATTATCCTTTACCAATCTATAAAATCTTATGTAACAAAACATTCGATATTTGATCTTAAATTTACAAAGTCAATTCAAATTCTTTAAATGTGTTCCACTTATGTGTTTACGTGAGTGAATGTGTTTACACGAACTCACCCATTCGAACTCCCCTTCCTGCCACCTCTGCTCTCTGGCTTGATGACCCCCTTCCTCCTCACATTCTGCCTATTGACTTTTTCGCCCCTTCCTCTGCGTCTGGTTATTGACAGTCTTTGACTTTTTGAACCTGCATTCCACATCAAGCTTCTCTCCTTGTACAGATTTTCATTTCAGCATTGGTCTGCTCGATCACCGTCTCTGGATGTCTTTCGTGGGGGACGGAACCCCGTTTTCATGTGTCTCATTGTCCATCAGAATCTGTGCTCTGAATCAACCCTTGTTTCTCTGGACCTCTGTGCTCTTATCAGAGGGACTGGTGATGAGTAGATCTCTGTAAGTCAGCATGATGCATGTTTGTAGTTGACCCAGGTGGAGATGCAGACGGATGCAGTTCGAGACAAAGCCCTGCTTTTTGCCTTCCTTTTCTGTTGAATAGTTAGGAAATCTCCGTGGGGGATGGTCTTTCGCATTATTTCAGGAGGATATGGGTCTGTCACCAGATTGCAGAGGCTGCAGTCCAGGTTGCAGCTTTCTTTAACCTATGAATCTCAACACACTGGTTAAATAAATCCACTTAATTTTCACTTTTTCAACTAAACATGTGTCTGTCTTGTGTATTAAATGCCATCTACTGTAATCAACTAAATTAATGTCTTCTAATAACATCTCTCAAATGCATTTGACTTAACTCCTTTAGGGAACTATTTTCTCCCATAATTTAAATATTCACATCCAGAAACCATATTCCCACACATTATCTTTGTACGGCCTCTGTTTTCTGGCATTCTCTTTTCTTCTACAATAAAAACATTCCAATGCTTTTTCAAAAAGTTAAAATCCCTGTAACTTAACCTGTACAACCCAGCTGAGCATATTAACAGATCACTAAGATGTAAATGATTCAAGTGTAGTCATATGATTCACTCCTGTATTTATTTTCATAATTACTAGTGTTAACACTTGTATCTATATTAATAATCACTAAACTTCTTTTAACAGCACTTTCTTATAATTAATTCCCGTTCTGTAAAATGTTTCTCCTCTCTTCTCTACTGCTTACAAACAGATGACTCCTGAGTCTCCTCTCTGTGTGTGAGAAACATCAAAGTTAATTTATATGATAACACCATTTCGGCTCACAAGATTTTGGGTGTCGCCTACACCCCCCTTAATGGTCTTAAACCCCTCTCTTACTTAAACAGGCTTTATCTTTATGGTTATTGCTCAACACAGCTTCACCCCCTGTTCTGTTTTCTGTCTTATCAGAGAGTTACCTCTCTTCTCTGTTATCTTAGTAACCTTTCATCCTTTAACCTCTGGCAACCCCCCACCATCTGCTTCTTGTTTGTAGGGAATTCACTCTTTTAAAATGTAGTTGTCTTCTTGCCATTTGTGCTTTCTTTGTTTTTCTCATTCTTAATTCCAATGTATCTGTCCTAAACTGTAACTCCCATATGGGAAGACTGGTGTTGGATTGAAGATCAACATCAGCCTTTGCTCTATTGTTATTCGTACTCATTGTCTCTCTGGTTCTTTCGTCTCTTGTGAGATTAACCAATAGGTCCAGACATACCGGATCCACCAAACAATATAAAATCACTACAATAATAAAAGAGACACGTCTATTTGCAAAACTCTGCGGTAGTTGCCGGTAGTTGGCACATATAACCGCATGTTGCCCGGATGGTTTGTGCGTTCTTTTGCATGATTTCTGTCATTACCATTTGGACCTCAATGTATAGTATTCAATACCTTCAATAGAGGGTTCTATTTTATTTTCTAAAATGATGCTGGAGAGACGTATTAATTCGTCCAGCAAGGGCACTGTTTTATCTCTGACCCCATCTTTATAGGCTGCTTCCTGACTAGTTTAGCCTCTCTGAACATTACTTCCAGTATAATGTCTTTCAGTTGACCTCATCTGCTCCTTTTCTACTTTCTATTTTAAAGAATGAGTGTTTAGTCTTAATTAGCTGTTCCTTAGAACACGACTTACTGTGTATTAAATCAATGGTTTACAGGATGTATCCTTGAAACTATTTCTTTAAAAACTTTACTTCCTCTGAAGTCTTTCTGTTAATGATTAATGCTAACAGCTATGCTAAGGTAATTAACCCATTGTTTAGAACCCCACACGTAAGATTTAAAGACAAAGGACTTTGGGGGAGGAAAATACACACCACGTTTTAAGATCGATTCAAGCAGAACAGCACAGTTCAAAAAAGCCCAACACTGCTCATTTTTAAAATATCCTTGCTTACGATTACACATAACACTTAACCCTACACTAACAATTTAGATATTCTTAATTCTCCATGCCCTAACAATTTAAGTATTTGTCAAAACAATTGCGGAAAAGGGGACTCTAACCTCCTAACTTCCCGTTGACTTTGACAACATCGAACTTCATCCAATATTGTCTAAATCTATGAACTATGCTTTGTTTAGTTCCAGAGTCAGTGCAGACGACAGGACTCTAACCGGTGCATTCTCACTGATCACCTCCCTTCAACAAACAGTAGTCTCAGGGACTCGAACCCCGAGTACCACGCCTCTTTTGGCCGAGTGGTCTTCCTTTTAATATTAACACTATTTACCAACTATGACTGTTCAATAACGCAACACGCTAATCAGAGACTATTTGAATGTCGTCACAACTCTCAACGTAATTCTGTCGCAAAGCTTACGTTTACTGACCCAATCACTAATCACTCTATCGATCAGGCCTTAACCCATTAGGACTTATTTAACTAACTCACAAAATTATACTATCAATGTCGAAATACGCTCCAGAACCTTAATCTGGATCTACGCTGCCAAATTTAATTAGCACTACCTTACCGAACTCTAATCGTTATTTACGTATTAATTTACCTAAATCTCTTTCTAATTCCGGAGTAAAAAGGACAAACAAAGACAAAGAAAACAAAACAAACGAACAAAAAAAACTTTGCAAAACCCAGGACCGCACCCAAGTTAATTTCAATATATTCACTTCTTAACTTTAAATAGACAGTTCATGATTAACGACTCACCTCCAGACACTCACATATCAAAATGCTATATATGCTATGCAGATTTAGAAATCAACAGGCTCTGCTTACCTTTTTAAATGGGATCCAATCTGAGTGTCTGGGGGTTATGCCGAAACTCTGCGAAATCCCCGTCTCGTCCTGGCACTTCAAATCACGTCCGGGGTCACCAAATTGTAAGAAATGTTCGTTTATTCGAAGCCCAGGAGTCGGTTTAAAAGAAAGAAAGCAAACCTCCCTTAAAAGTTATAAAAGGAGTGTTTAATAAAAGGATGCAGCAGTAGGTTTTACAAAAGTTTCACAGCTGTGGCTCAATAGCCCGGGACACGCGTCCACAGGCCACTGACTGAGTGTAGCTCATCAGTAGTTACTGTCTGGTGGTCCGGAACAAAAGAGAGCTAGATCTCACAATACAAACATGTTTTATAGAACCACCCCTTTCCGACCATACAATATACAACTTCAAAATAAGACGCGCTCCGCTCTCGTGCTCTCATTGGTTGGTAGTGGGGGGCTGGATCCTGTTGGCCGCTTGTCACATGGGGTTCTCCGGACTCTAGGCTGACGTTGTCGGGGGCGGGTCCTCTTATGACGTCACCTTCGCCATCTTGTTAGCGAAGTCCTGGAGCTCTCATCTACAATATTCTATTACGCAATTCTTCTGAGGTTTATCAGTTATTAAACAGGCAATAGTATCATTGCAGCATCAAAGAGTGAGAGGTAGAGGCGGTGTGTTTTGTATGTAACTCCACTGGTCCTTCTCCCTCTACTCATATATACAATACAATACTAGCTTTATGCTATCTGAGGCTAAACACAACATCCGGTAATACTACCGGAAGTGGACAAATATGATCCGTCCAGAAACAGTGAATTATTTTTTAAAGTTCCGCTCCAATATATTAATTATTTCTAACACAATATATTGATTATTCTTACACTTCCCGTCTCTCCCTACTTGAACTACAAAATACTGGTCCTCCCTTACAAAGCCCTCCACCATTTGCCGCTCTACACTGAAATTGCCTTTTGTTATTTTCGGAAACCACGTGATGGCCTGCTGATTATGACACTTCCGCATTTCAAGGTTTTAAAGAAAGCATGACGTTTTTTTAATGTATTACTATAATGAACAGATGTACTTTAGGTGCATTCTTTATCAACATCATCATCATCATCATCATCATCATCATCATCATCATCATCATCATCATCTTATAGTGATAGTTAGTTTATACAGCCTATATCGAGCACGTAAATTTGTATGCATTGATGTTGTTAAGTATTGTGAGAATAAATCAATATATATATATATATATATATACTTTGCCACCTAATTTTGCTAATTGACTTCATCCATTGATCAATTCCAATGTCATCGTTAGGCCTACTGTTTTTCCCAATTGTTGGGGACAGCTCCAAGCAATTAGTCAATAATAAATATTCACCTGGTTCTTTCAACGTCTGAACGGTAGCTCAGACCATTAGCGGTAAGGCAGTGGATTAATACCTTTTGAAAGCATGACTGGGTTCGTATCTCACAGTTGTTATTTTCATAGCGTTTGATATACTTTGTAATGGTCACTATATGCACTTTTTAGGCAAAAAAACAAAGCGATATCCTTTCAGATGTCCATGCTGGTGTTTTGTCCATAACACATGGCTTTTGCATTCGTTTTTGAGGCTTGCGTTGGCAGCGTCTGCCTGTGTCATATTGTGGATATCACCAGTTAACATGGGTGGGGTTTATTTCATGCATGTCAAACGGTGATTGTAAACAGCTGACAAGAGTTGACAACACTTATGTGGTTCAAGCAGGGCACTGTTTGAGCCGGTCGGTGGCGTAATGAGTAACATTCATGGTTGACATATATATTACCCAAATGTACAGGTTTGAATTGAAGTATATTGAAGTATATCTTGTAGCGAGGTTTGTGAAGATGATGAAGAAGTCTCCGGAGACACCAGCTTGTATATAATAAGGTTTATTACAACAGCATAGTATCAGACACCAACACAGGTGATGCAGGGTTCCCAGAGCCAATTGTGGAAGTCCCCCGAACAGTCTTTGTGCATACACTTTATAGGAGAAATGTGGTTGTGTGTGTGTGTGTGTCAAACTGGATGTTCTATGAGGATGTGTACCCACATAAGGTGCGCTATACGTTCGTAGACCATGTCTTGCGGGTACCCATATAAGGTGGGATATACGTTGGTCTTCGTCTTGCTCATCTTCTGACGTAGTCCAGATGTTGTTTTTCACTCTTCTTCCACCCAACCTTCCTCTGGCCTCAGGGAGTATCTGCCCTGCTATATCTCCAGATTTAATACACCACATAAGCCCCCCTTCGTGACTACACAGAGTCTCGAAACTAAAATAATAACCCATACATGACTACAATTTTGATATAGGTAACAATTCCTCCACTACATGCTTTCTACAGCATAATTTTAACACTAATATAATTTGATGGAGTGTGAGAGCGAAAAACCTGTCCGGCAGCCATCTTCCCAAGTTACCCTCAAACAAGCTAGACAGGAAAATTCTCTCTCCCCTCTGCCCTAGGCGACCACACAAAGTACTCCAGACCTATCAAAAGGAGGAACTCTAATTATTTATAACAATATGTGTAGAATGTAACCTAAGCAAATACATATGGAAACCTCAAAAACCAAAATCGAAACGATGTCCAAATTCTGGCTGGTCGACCCATCGCACCTTCCCATGGACCTTTCCCTGCCTAGACCCAATTTCCCTAGGCGTTAAAGAAAAAGAAAACATCTGAGGTCCCAATATATCTACTCAATATCAGATAACATCATTCCCCACATATTGATACAGTGACAATATTATGGACGTTTAAGTATAACTCATTCAAATATATGTAAGAAAAAGACACAATAGTGGTTCACACTGCAGCTCCTCTGCAGCAGCGTTGACGACTCTTAGTGTAGGGTCGCTCATATGTCGAATCCGAACACTTTGTCACAACGTCCTTGTTCAGAATCCTTCAGTCCATTTTAATTGTCCAGTTTGAGTGTCTGGATCCCTCCAGTGTAAATTCCCCCCTTGTCCTTATGGAAGGAAAGAAAAACAAAAACCAGTATCTTTGCAGAAAACAACAGATGCAAAGTAAAACATCAAACACTGATTATAATGTCAGATTCACAATATCATATTATTAGAGGTTATGATTTCCATATTCCCCCCTAAACCTAGAATCCCCCAGTATAACTACCACATGACAACACTCTAATAGATATAAATGTCATGAGTATATCAACATCGGACGTTCACTATGGATATTTCTCCAGTAACTTAAGGAAGTCAAATCCCCTTATGGTTTGATTCGCAAACCCCTGCAAGGTATAAGTGATATTATCAATGTGATCCGCCAAAAATGTCACCCCATACCATGGAAATAGACCTATACCCCATTTTCTCCTATACTGATCCTCCAATGGTAGGATTCCAAATTATGAAATTGTGCCAACTCCCTTTTCTTTCTACCTTCGGAGAGACTATTAGATTGATTCCTATCATGTATTCCCTCCTTTTGCATAGAAAAGATCTCATATGGGAGTTTCAATGTTGCCATGTAACAACATCCTGTCCACCCATACGGTAGAAATATATATGCCTTCTTGCCGCAGACCCACCAAAGGTCTTTGAAATTTCCTATAGTCACATTACCAGGCAAAAGCTGATCCTTCTCCAACACCGTTCTATGCTGTTTGCGGTGTGGGACATAGAATTTCACCTCATATCGTCCCTCGTTACCCGTAAGGTCACGCCTCTCCAAGGTCATCAAATACTCATCGCAATCAGATATTCCCATAAACATGCCTGGTCCATCATAAGGTTTGTTTGAACAAAAACAGGCGCTGGCCCTCACAGGGTTTACCTCCATTGCCTCAGGGACCGTTGTCAACCTATTTTCCTGCTGAGCAAGCAGGTCCATGTAAGGTAAATCTCTTAACCATACACAATCTGATCTGGGCCAAAATAAATTCCGTGACAATGCCATCACCGTATCTGGTTCTGATTGCTGCTTATACAACAACCACAATAAGGCATAAGATTGACATTTAGCAGTTAAAGGTGGAGGCACTGTCTCTAAATTGAAAGCCATGTGCCTGGTGGAGGAACCCTCACCACACATGGACAATTAAACCCTCTAACCGATCTTATGGAATGAGTCAACTGCTGGAACCATAAGTTCCTACTTGCCCACTTGTCTTTAATTTGTAACACTGAACAATCGAATCCATATGCCTTCCATGTCGCGTCTCTCTTTTGTACTGTATGATATTGATCAGTCCTCTCTTCTAGTAACCTATTGGAATCAGCAGCCTCCTCTCCCAGATCTAGACTAACTTCCTGAGCTGTCTCTTCCTCTCCAGGTCTGCATCTGACCGGAAGTTGGTTGTGTGAAGGGACCGGCTGGGACCACTAATGTTGGCTGGGCTGGTGGAAACTGAACTTGGTTTTGCTGTGGTTGTGGTAGCTGTTGATTCAATAGAGACTGACTCGGTATCACCAGAGTCTGCATCTTCTCCTTCTTCATAGTATCCATCAACTGCACTTGGTTGAGTTTTCGGAGGATCTCTTGATCCTGTTCTTTCTGATCGCTTTCCTTCTTCCTGTGTAGCTCCACCTGATGAGCTATATGGTCCATATAAACACTCTTCGTCATGCTTCCAAGACCAACCACTTCGACTAGTTTACTCCTCAATGGCTGAGGAAGCCCCTTCAATATTTTGGCTCGTAAAATTGATTGCTCCATTCGACCTAAATCCGGGTCATTTCCAGTAATGTTTCTCCACTTTTGAATGGCTCTTGACACATAGGCCCTTGGATTTTCTTCTTGCCCCAGTGGTTCAATAAGAACATTGTCAGGGTGTATATTTGTTGGAAATGTATCCCTCAGTGCTCTCCACACTCCAGCTCTATTTGCCGAAAACAGCTCTGGATCGTTTACAGCAGTTCCCACATATCGGTTAAGTCCATCTCTCTGTAGAATCTCTTCCATAGCTGGAACCCCAAGAAGGTTAGCTAACAATCTCTTGATATCTCCCATGGCGAATTGTGTTCCCACCATGAGCTCATCCATCTTTGAAGTCCACGGATTATTGGTTCCGTATGCGAAAAAGGTGTATTAATTTCCGCCGCCAGTTTTTGTATTTCCTTTGCAATTTTCCGAATTACTTCAGCGCTTCTCTCATTCTTAACTTTTGTTACTTTTAACCGTTTCTGTCCCTCATCTTCAAACAACTGAAGAATGCCGAGCTCTATCTGTCTCTTTTCTTTACGTTGCCTCCCTTTCTTGCCCTTCTTTTGGTCAGTTTTGTAGGTAGAAACGAGCACCTGCATTGTTTTGATTACATCGAGTAATGTTAAGCGTCCCTTCCACTGGCCATGGTTGTTCAATATCAGGCCAACGTTTGTGCCATTTCTCAGACATCTTTTCAATACCTTTAATTAAAGGATTATTCTTCTGTACTACATCCCCAGGAGTAACTACATTTGGATTGGTAGTTTTAATGTTCTTTTTCTTCATTTTGACAAGTGTTCTACGTTCCCAAATCCTAAGTTAACCCTATTGCTGAAACTTCTAAACTACTTAAAGCTATTGTAATCACTTCTCCCTCTCTTTTTATTTATTTTATTGTCAATTTTTCCATAAATCTTCAGTTCGCCCGGTGCGAGCCAGAGCAACACCTCACATCCAACCCCACAAATGCTCACCGGACTGTGATGCCTTGGCAGGAGATTTGTTGTAGAGTCGCCTGAAGATCGCAAGACGGCCAAGTTCGTGACACCAAGTCTGAAGTATATCTTGTAGCGATGTTTGTGAAGATGATGAAGAAGTCTCCGGAGACACCAGCTTGTATATAATAAGGTTTATTACAAGAGCATAGTATCAGACACCAACACGGGCGATGCGGGGTTCCCAGAGCCAATTGTGGAAGTCCCCAGAACAGTCTTTGTGCATACACTTTATAGGAGAAATGTGGGTGTGGGTGTGTGTCAAAATGCGATGTTCTATGAGGATGTGTACCCAAATAAGGTGAGCTATACGTTCGTACACCATGTCTTGCGCGTACCCAAATAAGGTGAGATACACGTTGGTCTTCGTCTTACTCATCCCTGGAGGTCTTCTGACGTAGTCCAGAGGTTTGTTCTACAACCTCCTGTCGTACCACATCACTCTCTGCACTCTCTATGACATCAGGGAGTAAACAACTGCATATGAACTGATTTACTATACCACCTAGGCCATAACTTTGTATGCCCCACTCGGTGACCTAGGGCGTCTTTAACGTATTTCAGATGTTGTTTTTCACTCTTCTTCCACCCAACCTTCCTCTGACCTCAGGGAATATCTGCCCTGATATAGCTCCAGATTTAATACACCACAGAATCCTTTCGCCAGAGTATGAATATTGTTTATTTTCATTTTTATTTTTTGGCCAGCATATTTTCTGTTGTTGTCTGTAGGTGATCTCGACATCTCGGGATGTTAACGTTTTTTTCACCGAGGTTTTCTACATTGTCTGGTCACACCTCAGACACACAAGTTACGTGAAAATAACGGACCTGGCAACCACAACACCTGGCGGAAAAGGTAAACAAACTCAACCAGTTAAACCGGAATCCAGTTAAACTGGAACACCGGATGTTTCTTTTTTAGCCTCACTTAGCATGTAGCTTATATTTTATTGTATATATGGGTAGAGGAAGAATGAAGCGTGGAGTTACATACTAAACTAAACGCCTCTAGCTCTCACTCATTGATGCTGCATTAATACTTCTCAGAAGAATTGTACAATAGAATATCATAGGTGGAAGCTTCATGACTACGCCAACAGATGGCGATGGTGACATCATAAGAGGGATAAGCAGAATGTGCCAAGGATAAGACCGGAATGAGCAGAGAACAGAAATGCCTGATATAAACAGAAGATCGGGGCCTTTTCTGCGTGCTGCTGGTAGAAAGCTAACTGCCTAAACGTAGTCTGTGGATCAGTGGCGTGTAGACTTATCATATCATTGTAGACTTATCATAGCATATGTGTTAATGAATCCTGTTAAATTTAGAGGAAAAGCTTCTTGGATTATTTTTAAATGAGAACCCTACAGTATTTAGGCTACGCCACTTTCGGGTCCCGTTGGCAGCGAAGTAGCCCCAGAGACAACTGTTTCTTCATGTTTTTTTGTGTATTCATTCAAGTGGGTTCGACTGAAAAGCACACTGTCGGAAGCAGCGAATAAACAAAAAAAGAGCAACACTGTCAGCGCATACATTTACGTACACTGCGTGGTGACGCGATAATGTCATGTACCTTAAAAACCCATAGAGCTTAGGGCTTCGTTTGCGGTGTTGGCTGGGCTTGCCATATGTTGGCTTCGATGTCGCCTGTGCCAGTTGCCTTGGCATGGCTTTTCCTGCTTCAACCATGTCATGTACCTTAAAACCCATAGAGCTTAGGGCTTCGTTCGCGTTGTTGGCTGGGCTTGTCATATGTTGGCTTCGATGTCGCTTGTGTCAGTTGCTTTGGCATGGAGTTTCCTGCTTCAACCAGGTAGCGATATGTAATTGTTGTTATCCTAGAGGACATAAAACAAATAAAGTCAACAATTAGGCATTATTGGTCTCTGCAGTTATAACTTTAAGGAACTTTAATGTAGAATGTATAGCACAACAGTAGTTCAAACTACTGCTGGGAATTGAACCCCATCTCAAATTGAGAGTCCATACCAGGGTGGGAATTTCACGGCGGCCATGACAGCTATGGCCTTCATTGCCCCTCGGTCTGGCTGTGATGCCCTGAAAATAATTGTACGTCCTACAGCCACCATGGCCATTGTGCCATGTTACTGTTAAAATCTCGAAGTTGCTTTAAAAGTGTCAGAGCAGTGGTCTGGGCTCTGAACTGCATTAGTCCTTGTAGCTTGGATTGGTTGCGCGCACCTCACGTGTCATACGTCGCATCATTGTAGCGTCTCGCTATAAGAATACAAGGAGGCCTCGTGTCTCCTTTTGTCCGTGAGTTTATTCAGTTCTGAGATTCAGTTCTATTCAGTCCCATAGCATTCCCCCGTCTCTCTCTCTGTAGGAACCTCCCTTCCCCTCACCCAGTGGCGTTTTTATATGTACAAAACTGGTGGGGCACGAACAACTTAGATATATAAAGGCTTTTTGTACCTTAATACATGGAGTAAAGAGCGCTATCACAAAGCAAAACTTACAATAACAACAACTGTGATGCCTCAGCCTGAAAACATCAGACTGTAGGAAAACACAGACACTCGTCACCGTGGTTACAATAGCAATCAATCCATCGATACATAAACTATACTTTTGCTCACCAAAGCTCCAGTAGATGGTCAACTTCTTTCATGTTCTGTTTGTATTATTTACCGCTGGTGATGTAGTCTAAGCTCTCTCGTATCCTCTTCATAACTACACTTTTCGCACACACACCTACGGTCAATCAGCTCTGACTTATGAGATGACGTTTCAGTGGGGCTGCGAGCGCTTTGCTCCACTTGTGATTTGTTTTTTGCCGCACATATTGAATGAAAAACTATTCTATTCAATGTGCACTGTAGTAAAAAATCAATTTGTTTTCCATGTCATTTGTGTGTTTTTATTATCAGGAAGTTATTTGTAAGCTCCAAATCCTAATTTTCCCCTAAATGGCCTTTGTGCCCTTGCATGTGGCCTTTGTGCCCTAAAACAAATTGTGACACAAAAGGCCAAATGGCTTTGCCCTTAAAATGACGAAATTCCAAGCCTAGTCCATACCAGTGGTTTTTGCTTTTTGTTGTGTTAACAATAAGCAAAACCTGCAACACATTTGTTTTGTGGTCAATGCCACTAAATGTGTGATTGTTGTCATGTTGGAATACTGCCCTGCGGCCCAGTTTCCGAAGGGAGGGGATCATGCTCTACTTCTGTATTTCACAGTACATGTTTGCATTCATGGTTCCCTCAATGCACTGTAGCTCCCACAGCCGGCAGCACTCATGCAGCCCCAAACCATGAAACTCCCACCACCATGCTTGACTGTAAGCAACACACACTTGTCTTTGTAATCCTTTCCTGGTTGCCGCCACACACGCTTGACACCATCTGAACCAAATAAGTTTATCTTGGTCTCATCAGACCAAAGGACATGGCTCCAGTAATCCATGTCCTTAGTCTGCTTGTCTTCAGCAAACTGTTTGCAGGCTTTCTTGTGCATCATCTTTAGAAAAGGCTTCTTTCTGGGACGACAGCAATGCAGACCAATTTGATACAGTGTGCGACGTATGGTCTGAGCACTGGCAGACTGACCCCCCCACCCCTTTAACCTCTGCAGCAATGCTGGCAGCAGTCATACGTCTATTTTCAAGAGACAACCTCTGGATATGACGCTGAACACACGCACTCAACTTCTTTGGTCGACCATGGCGAGGCCTGTTCTGGGTGGAACCTGTCCTGTTAAACCGCTGTATTCTTGGCCACCGTGCTGCAGCTCAGTTTCAGGGTGTTGGCAATCTTCTTATAGCCTAGGCCATCTTTATGTAAAGCAACAATTCTTTTTTTCAGATCCTCAGAGAGTTCTTTGCCATGAGGTGCCACGCTGAACTTCCAGTGTCCAATATCAGAGAGTGTGAGAGCGATAACACCACACCTGCTCCCCATTCATACCTGAGACCTTGTAAGACTAATCACACGACACCGGGGAACGAAAATGGCTTATTGGGCACAACTTGGCCATTTTCACTTAGGGGTGTACTCACTTTTGTTGCCAGCGGTCTAGACATTAATGGCTGTGTTGTTGAGTTATTTTGAGGGCACAGCAAATTTACACTGTTATACAAGCTGTACACTGACTAATTGACATTGTATCGAAGTGTCATATCTTCAGTGTTGTTCCATGAAAATATATAATAAAATATTTACAAAAATGTGAGGGATGTACTTACTTTTGTGAGATACTGTAGGAACGGCTCTCCATTCAGGCAGAGTTTGATGTCCTTATGACAGATCGTACTACTGAATTTCGGCTCCAAACAAGATCCAGGTATTACGAACATGGTGACAAGGCTAGCAAATTGCTAGCACACCAGTTACGCCAGGCTTCATCATCTCATCAAATACCTAAGATCCAAACCGTTTCAGGTGTAACTACTGAACGTCTGGAAATAAATAAGGCATTTAATGAATTGTATTTGTCCCTTTATTCGTCAGATCATGGTCCTACTTCTCCCAATTGTGGTGCTTTTTTTAATGAGTTGGTCATTCCCCCTATTGAACAGCCTGCTGCAGAAGAACTAGAAAAGCCAAATATTATTGCGGAACTCAAAGTAGCTGTGTTTTCTCTTCAAGGTGGAAAATGTCCAGGACCAGATGGTTTTCCTTCCGAGTTCTTTAAAACAATTTGGCATAAGTTATCCCCCTTATTATTGGATATGTTTAATGAATCATTTCTCTCTGGTTGCCTCCCTCAGACTCTTACTCAATCCTCTATCTCTCTCCTCTTGAAAAAAAAGACAAGGATCCTGTAGCTTGTTCTTCCTACCGCCTGATACGTGTGCTGAATGTTGACTATTGGCGTTACGCCTGGAATCCATTCTCCCAACTATAATCTCTCCGGTTCAGGCACAGCTTTTCTAACCTTAGACATCTGTTCAACACAATCTATAATGTCTCCACCTCTAATTCTCAGGAGGCTTTAATATCTTTAGATGCAGAGAAGGCATTTGATAGAGTGGAGTGGGATTACCTTTGCTGTACTTTAGAGAAGTTTGGCTTCGGGAAAAATCTTATTTCTTAGGTTAAGCTGTTGTACTCCTCTCCACGAGCCTCTGTCAGGACAAATCATTTTCAATCCGAATACTTTCTTTTTTATCGCTCTACTAGACAGGGTGGTCCTTTGACTCCATTGTTATTCGCGATCACTATTGAGCCCCTTGCGATACCACCTTGATCCAACCCCCATATTACAGGTATACTTAGAAGTGGTATAGAGTAAAAGGTTTCCCTTTATGCTGATGAATATTTTTCCCCGGCTCTCCTACTTATTCCAATGCATACAACTTTTTCTTCTACAGTCCTTCTTTCGTAAAGTTGATAGCTTGATTTTGGAGTTTGTCTAGGTCACTTGGAGGGTTGTCTTTACCAAAATTCAGGTCTTATTATTTTGCTGCCAATATTAGGATCCTTAATTATTGGCTTCAATATGAGGCCCTCAATCCTCCTTTAACGTGGCATGTTATAAAGGCAAACTGTACCAAACTTATTTCTTTAAAGACTAAGAATGTGATTTGTCAAAACCTCCCTCAGGATTTGGGTCCAGTTTAGGCGTTACTTCGGTTTACAATCATTTTCTGCTTCTGCCCCATTGGCTTCAAATCATGTCTTTCCTCCTTCCTTGGCAGATAGTGTTTTCTTAATATGGTCCAACCTTTTATCAATACTTTTAAGGATTTGTATAGTGATACGGTTTTTGCGTCCTTTCAGCAACTTGCAGACAAGTTGTTTCTTCCAAAACAACAACATTTTTTTAGATATTTGCAGGCTCGTTGCTTTGCTCGTAGCACGTTTCCTATGTTTCCCAATCTACCTAAAGATTCCACTCCACAGATGTTTTGTTGACACCATTTCAAAGGCTCAATTTTCAATATATACAACCAAATTCATCTTTTGCAGTCGGAGTCATTAAACTCCATAAAGACCGCTTGGGAGGAGGATTTGGGTGAACCGATACCAGACGAGGTGTGGGAGGAGATTCTAGGACGTGTACACAAATCTTCAATTTGTGCAAGACATGGTCTCATTCAATGTAGGCTATTACACTGTATTAATTATACTAAGGCCCATTTGGCTAGGATCTAAAGCAGTGTATCACCAGCCTGTGATAGGTGTCGACAATCTCCTGCAGACCACATCCACATTTTCTGGCTTTGCCCATCCCTGTATACGTATCGGGTGGAGATTTTCATGACGATTTCGGAGCTAATTGGGTCCCCGGTGGCAATGACGGCTCTTACTGCATTGTTTGGGGTCTCCCCCTCTTCACCCTCCCTCCCTAAGCCCAAAAAAGACGTGATAGCTTTTACCACCCTACTGGCTAGAAGGTTGATTTTGATCAAATGGAAAGATACTGTACCTCCATCTCACACTCACTGGATAAGAGACATCCTTTTTTTCCTGAACATGGAAAGGATTAGGTTTTCTCTGAGTGGCTCTTCAAATAATTTTGGAAAATATAGGTTCCTCTTTACAAATTTGTTAAGTGGATAAAGTTCCCATCTATTCCCAATTAAACTTTTCCATGTCGGAGGGGCCCTAACAGTGGGCGGGTTTTCACAGAAAGGAGGTGCAGCCGTACTGACATTTATTGTTTATTACTGACATTTTTGTTTTAGCTTTTGTTTTGCCCACTTGTGATACATACTTTGTTAAATTGAGTGCTGTTGAAAAACCCAAGGTCCCTGAGCTTAATGATGAGTTTGGAGGGCACAATGGTGTTGAATGCTGAACTGTAGTCAATGAACAGCATTCTCACATAAGTGTTCCTCTGGTCCAGGTGGGAGAGGGCAGTGTGGAGGGTGAGGGAGATGGCATTATCCGTACACCTGTTTGATCTGTAGGCAAACTGCAGGGGGTCCAGTGAGTCAGGGAGGGAGGAGGTGATAAACGTTTTGACTAACCGCTCAAAGCACTTCATGATGATGGAGGTGAGTGCAACTTGGCGGTAGTCATTGAGGCAGATGGGTTTTGTCTTTTTGGGGACAGGGACAATGATGGACTCTTTAAAACATGTGGGGACTACAGACTGGAGCAGTGACCTATTGAAAATGTCTGTGAACACATCTGCCAGCGGAACTGCACACACCTTGAGAGCACGGCCAGGGATGCCATCAGGTCCAGGAGCCCTGTGTGTGTTGATCCTTTTCAGAGATCTACACACATCTGCACTGGTTAAAACCAGTGAGCAGGGATCCTGGACCTGATCCTTCTGTGCCTCCACAGCCGGGGGCCTCTCAAAGCCTGCATAAAATGTGTTCAGTTCATCTGGGAGAGATGCAGACACTTCCTCAGCACCACTCGTTGTCTTTTTGTAGTCTGTTATTGTTTTTAGTCCAGACCACATATTTCTGGCGTTGGAGCCCTTGTAGTTCGACTCCACCTTGTCCCTGTATTGTCTTTTCGCACTGCTAATAGCTCTTCGGAGTGCATACCTGGAATTCCTGTACTCATCCAAATCACCGCCGCTGTGCGCGAAGGCCCGTGCGCGAAGGCCCGTGCTTTAAGTTTAGCTCGGACCTCGCCGTTTATCCAGGGCTTCTCATTTGGGAATGTCCGTACAGTAATCCGCGGCACGATGTCATCGATGCATTTGCCGATGTAGCAAATGATCGCGTCAGTGTGTGTGTTTATGTCGTCCTCCTCAAACACACACCACTCCGTGATACCAAAGCAGTGGCAGAGAGCAGAGTCAGGCTGCTCGGACCAATGCTGCACTGTCCTCGTCACAGGTCGGTCCCTCTTCAGTCTCTGCCGGTAAACCGGGAGCAGAAGAAGAGATATGTGGTCTGACTTGCCGAAGGGGGGGCGGGGGAGGGCTTTATATCCATGCCGGAAAGGAGTGTAAACATGGTCCAGTGTATTTCCACCGCACGTGGGGCAGCTGACGTGCTGATAGTATTTCGGCAGGACTTTCTTCATGTTGGCTCTGTCATAGCCGTGGGAAGTAGGGGTGCTGGGGGTGCTGCAGCACCCCCTGCTGGAGGTCTGGTCCCGACAGTTGGAATATCGTAGCAGCCCCGCCAGTTGACAAAAAAAAACTAACGATAAAATACATAAACTATTAAATGCATAAAATGTCTAAAATTTAAAATTATGTTGTGTAATATGGTTTAATACAGTTTCTTAATTATTACAAAAATAATCTTCAAAACGTTTTCGATAGCGCTGTGCATTCTGGTTATATCAGATGTCATATGAAGTAGCCACGGGATTGTTTAAGCTAAAATGGCAGCCTGAACGTTAAAATGGCACAGAAACGAATTTCAGATTTTTTCAGTGGATTACCAATACCAGTGTCTAAAACCAGTAGGTCTACACCACCAGAGTGTCTCCAGATTGGAGAAACGGAAACAAATCCAGCTAGCAGCAGCAGTTCATCCTCCGTTTCAGAAGATGCAGAGATCACTGACACAAATGATGACGGTAATAACGGCCCTCCAAAGCCCGCCACGTCTCTGCACAATGCTGCTGCCACTGACAGTGGATGTGTACCCACTGAGCCTTTCCAACCGTTGAACTTTAATTTTCCTGGTCGACGTTGTGGGAATGAAACGTACAGTCGTACATTTTCACCATCCTGGTTTAACAGGTGGAAGTGGCTACATTATGTTCCAGAGATAGATCGTGTCTTGTGTTTTGCTTGCCTGAGAGCCAAAGAAAAAAGACTGATCAATGCTGATAGTGTTCGTGCAGACAACCCATTTCTGTCGGGTGGTTTCGGAAACTGGCGTAAGGCTACCTCAAAATTCAACGAACATGAAAAATCTAAACTGCACACAGACTCCATTCAGAGACTTGCTGCACTGGAAGGCACACCGATTAACGCTCTCTTATCTGATGCGGTTTGCAAACAACAGGCGACTGCTCGTCATGTTTTGGAACTACTGTTCAGAAGTATTCGTTTTTTGGGCAGCAAAGGTATTCTGTTCAGGGGAGACACTACACGTGATGGTATACTGTTTGGATACATGCTGGAGCGAACATATGATCTTCCGAAGGAAAGAGAGTGGATTATGAGACGAGACAATTGGATGTCAAACACCATACAGAACGAGATCATTCAACAGTTCGCGCATGCAATTCAGAGGAACATTGTCGCCAATTCTTCCGAATCCATGTTTTATGGACTAGTTGCTGATGGCACTACTGACATTAGCACCACAGAACAGTTCTCATGTTGTTTGCAGTTTGTTGACAGCAGCCTGGAGGCGCATTGCTTGTTTTTGGGTTTTTATAATGCTCCTGACTCTACCGGACAAACTTTATTTTCTTGCATCAAGGATGTGTTTTTGAGACTGAACATTCCGATTGAAAGACTTATTGCTTATTGTTTTGATGGCGCTAGTAATATGTCCGGCTGTTTCTCAGGAGTCCAGGCCCGTCTGAAAGAACTGTGCCCTCTGTCCATGTACGTTCACTGCAACAACCACGCACTTGATTTAGTTCTCCAAGAAGTCGCCTGCGAAGTTGGCCTTGTGGCCGATACATTAAACTTTGTGCGGGGTGTTGCTGGTGTGATACGAGAGTCGTCAAAGCGTAAACAGCTTTATGAATCGCTTTTCAGTAGTTGCGACGAGGTTGCAGTTAACATCCTAGGCCTGTGCCCAACCAGGTGGTGTGTGCGGGCCACAGCCATCAGGCGCATATGTTCATCTTACAACACTCTGCTGGCCACACTAACGTTGTTGAAAGATGACAAAACCACAAGAGGTGACAGCAGAGCAAAGATTGTCGGGCTGTGGAAGCAAGCCCGTAAAGGCAGAACTCTCTTCGGCCTGCTCTGTTGCCAGGCACTGTTTGAACCGTGTGAGGCTGTGGCACGGAAGCTGCAGAGCTCCACAATGAGTGCGCTTGGCACACTTGAGTGCGCAAATGTACTGAAAAACAGCATTGCGGCCCTTCGAGACGACCCAAATGTTGTGCAGATGTTTCAGAAGGTGGAAGAACATTCCTCAAGAATGGATCTCAAAATGCCAGAAACGAGAGAGAGCAGAACCCCTGCACGATTTAGGCAAACTGCAGAGCCAGAAGCACTCACTCGCAGCGCACCAACAGCCTCTTGGAAACGGGAATTCTATGAGGCTGTCGATCTAGTTTCAGGGGAGCTTCAAAGAAGGTTCGACCAAGAGACTTTGACGCTAGCGGGGAAAAGAGAGAGGGCAGTTATAGCAGCAGCACAGGGAGAAACAGTGGACTTGGACAGCCTTCAGCTTCCTATGGAGCTGGACAACTGCCGCCTTGATCTCCAGCTTAAAATGCTGAACACTGTCACCAAGGAGTCTCGGTGCACCACAGTTAAAGATGTAGCAGCACGTCTTTGTAATCTCCATCCACAGACGAGAGCTCTCTTTTCTGAGGTTGAGAAAGTCATCCAGTTATGTCTGGCTCTGCCAATATCAGTGGCCTCATCGGAACGATCGTTCTCCACTTTGAGAAGGTTAAAGACTTGGTTAAGGTCCACAATGACACAGAAGAGGCTGACGCATATTTCATTGATGAATGTCCACAAAGACATTATGGACGATGTGGACATGAATGCGCTCATGAGAGATTTTATTTCCATGACGCCTGAGCGTCAGTCCGTGTTTGGAGTAGTACTGTGAAAGGCCCAACGGTAAGCGCTTGATTTGATCAGCTCAGCTGCCGCCGAGCAGTGTTCTGTAAATAGTTCGACGCTGACTTTTTTGTTTTTCATGTCAGTTGAGATTGTTGAGATATAATAACTGTTCTCAGTTGTGTGCGATTCTAAGGTACAGCCTATAAAAGGTTGAACTAAATGCTTGTTCAGTAGTAGTTGATGCCGTAGTAGCTCTGACCGTGAGACTGATGTGTCAGAGCACACCGAATAAATACGCCAAGTACGGCTAAAGATAATTCACTCTCCGTGTATGCTTTTCCTCCGAATGCAACGTTATCTGTGCAACAGTAGTGCACCACAGCTCAACAGATACTAATAGACATATTGTGCATTCTTCCCTGCCCCTGAGAACACTGCAGGTTTCTGTTGATGCTTGTTTGGTTTAATGTTTTTTCGGAAGTCGCTCATTTACAATACCGTCTTTAAAGCTGTAAACATTTTTTTATTGAAATAAGTAGCCTTTTGTTTTACTGTTCACATCACAGTAGCCTATCTGGTTTACAATGAAATACATCGTGTGGTGTTTAAATATTGCGCACACGTATGCCTGTCTTTTATTTATCGGAACACCTCTCAGTCTTCAGCACCCCCAACCCAAATCATCTTCCCACGGCTATGGGCTCTGTTAAAATCCCCGGCCACAATAAATGCGGCCTCTGGCCGAGAAGTCTCTGTCCTGTCGATAATCCCATACAGCTCCTCCAGCGCTGTGTTGTTGTCAGCATGCGGCGGAAAATACACTGTTGTTAGAACAACCGATGTGAACTCCCTCGGCAGATAAAAAAGCCGGCATCCGATCATGATGTGCTCTAGGCAGCGAGAACAGTCCGAAGAAATTATTTCCACATCTGAGCACCACTTGTTTTTAATCATGAAGCACACACCTCGCTGTTCCCTGAGTTTATTGTCCGGTCCTGGCGATGAATGGAGAATCCGTGTGGAGCAATGGGGGAGTCCGGTATCGTGGGGTCGAGCCAAGTCTCCGTGAAAACCAAAACATTACAGGTCTTAAGGTCCCGTTGAAATACCACCCTGCTACGGAGTTCGTCCAGCTTATTATCCAGGGATTGGACATTTGCCAGAAGTGAACTCGGTAAAGGAGGCCTGTTTTCACGTTTCTTCAGCCTGACCAGGACCCCGGCCCGGAAACCTCGTCGTCTCTTCCTCCTGCGCTCCACAGGTAAGAGCTCCAGCAGGTAAACACAGAGACTCTCCATTGTTTGCAGGTCGTCGTGGATTATTGCTGTCCACCAGCGACCTGATGTGTAAAAGTTGTTCTCTATCATATTGGATGATAGGGCTCGCTTGGGCGGTTTGCATGTTGCAAAAATAGTTAAAAACAACCAACAAAGTAAAACAATAAAAACATTAAGATATGGAGTTGGTGAGGAGCTCAAGACATGGCAGCCATCCTCGGCGCCAACTTTTTAATACCAACGGTATTAAAAAGTGCATAACAGAGTTGGGCGAACAGGAGAAACATTTACATATGTAGTAAACAGACAATGCGTAAAACCAACATATTAACACCAGTGAGTTCTTCTTGTGAGCTCTAACCACTAACATAGATTTCACATTGTGGTTTGAGGAATATTTGTTTTTTTTATAATGATAATGTCTCTTGGAGCATACAATGGCATCCAACATCCAAAAGAGGCTCAATTTTTACATGCACCATAAAACCATTGTGCTTCCATAACATGGCACTAAGCCTCCCCAGAGGATGCGCATTTCTGCATAGTTAGTATTTTTGGTCCAGAGCAGCAATACACTGTAGTGTGTTGTTACTGCAAGCTTTGAAGTCTTCCAAACAGATTTTGGACTTTGGGGGACATTTTGTGCTGGTCAAGCTGCATGATGACTTTCTGGAGCACTTCAAAAGTGAAACGAAGGGGTTTGGGATAAGCTAGGTTGAGTACATACATCAAACCTAGAAGTAGTGCCCAAACTGAGGCGACTGAGGTCAGTTCATTCAACACTTCCACTCCCTCAATGACAATGCCAATGTCTTCAGGTGGCTCCTGCAGTCCTTCCCCCTCCTTCCGAAATGACAAACACTCCCATGGTGAGCTGCTCCAGGTTCCTCTCAGCAAGTCAGGCTCTAGAGTCCTATAGAAGGGTACATAACACAAACACAACATGTCACTGGCATCACTTTGCACTATTATGCAGTAAATATGCAATAGGTATGGCACCAAAATGTCACTGGCCTGAGAACTACTCTGTGATAACTCACCGATTATTCCGACACCTCATCTTGATCAGAACACAAAAAATATCTACCGCCACAGTTTCTAAAATATTTTCTTTAGGGCTGAATAATTATTGAAGACAATGGCTATGGTAATCATGACTATATTTCAATGAATGATGCCAAAAAGGATCAAACAGTGTTGATTTGTTACAGGATCAGCCACACTCCTCATGACTGGCCAAGTCTGGTATTAAGATGCTGCAAAAGGCTCACACTGAAGTTGAAAAGATATTTATGTTTATATTTTAATGATAAAAAAGTAATTTATGGATACTTTGTGTCTTGATTTTTGATAAATTGTTTTGGTAATTTAGCCACAATGTGCCAGTTTTTGGTTGATGTGTGTTTGTTATGTGCTGGACTATTTCTGTGACACCACACACCACACACAGCTGAGAGCGGTATCAATATGACAACCTAACCCTTAGCAAGAAAGAAGATTTCCTAACATGTCAAACAATTTGTTTAAACTTGTACAATCAACTAATTAATATTAATAAATCCTTACTACTTTACAAAAAAATATTTGATCCAAAATGTTGTGTATTGTTGCTAGGCATTACATTTTGTCCAAAATACAACATGTAATCATGCCAAGTAGGCTTCAAATGTTATGGTTGTTATGACAGAAAATTTCCCTTTTACAGCATTACTATTAATCAATGATATTTTTAGTTACATATCAATGTTACTGTCTGTAAGGATACAGATAAACTGTGACAGCCTTCTTAGCTTCCAAGGAAACTCAGGGTCTTCTTTAATGATATACTGTATATCTACCTGGTCCAAAGTGTCCATGGTATCAGCAGTCTTTTGGTGTGTTGCTCCTCCTTTGGCATGGATGACTCTAATCAGCTGACTTGATTGCATGTCTAACTGGGTCATGAACATTCTCCTCAAGAGGAACAGCCATGAGCCTCTGGAATTCTGCATTGATCTAAAACAGTGGATATGGTAACCTGAATCAAAGGAAATGCAACTGGCCCCAGCCTGTATACAATTTCAGTTTTAACAAAGAAAGTATACCTGTACAATGGCCAAAATGTCACACCAAAAAGTATTACAAAAGATTGAAACTGAAAATGTAAATTCTGTCAGTAAACACAGTGTTATACTTAAACTAAACCACACCAAATTATGACCAATTTATAAAAGCTTACTGTAACAAAACCAAGATACATACTTTTATCACTTCAGTTCCATTATTACCTCTTTCTGTTGGAAAAGGGCAGGCGACCTGTCCTTGAAGTCGTGAATGCTGGGCTCTTGGTTTACAAGATTCCAGCATTATATGTACTGCAGTCTGATGTTGTCCTTTAACCCAAAGGTAGTCTTTATCTCGCTGAGAAGGGCATCTAGTGACCTGGTATGCCATTTGGAAGAGTCCGTTTTTCAATGTTGCTCTTCCCAAAAAACACCTTCAGTCTTGCAGGTGTCGAATCAGCCATGGCAGTCTGAGAAGAGAGCACAAGCACAGTTAATAAGGTTCAACATGCGAGGGAAACCCTCTTTAGGAGAACCATTGACTGATTGGGGTGTCTACTTCACTGAAGTAGGATAATATGAGGATAATTTATTGTATGACTGTTGTATTAGACCCCCCTAACCACATACCCCCACCGCTCGACTCAGGCCGGGACCCCGCCTGCCGAAAGCTGACTCTCCCCCCTTCCGCAGAGCGAGAGAGGAAATCAGCTATGACCATCCGGCTATCTGGCCTGTGGTTCACCTTGAAGTTGAAAGGCTGTAACGCCAGATACTACCGAGTGATCCAGGCGTTGGCATCCTTCATGCGGTGGAGCCACTGGAGCGGGGCATGGTCCGACCAGAGGGTGAAAGGGTGCCCCAGGAGGTAGTACCGCAGGATGCCGACCGCCCGCCTTGTGGCGAGGCACTCTTTTTCCACCGTACTGTACCTCACTTCCCGCTGAGCGAGCTTACGGCTGATGTACAGTACGGGGCGGTCGACCCCTTCCACCTCCTAGGACAAAACGGCCCCCACCCTGCCGGACTGTGCTATCTCTCTTTGCACCTGTGTGCATCTGTGTGCGTAATGTGTGTGTGCTATGACATCCAATCAAATTAGATCCACGTTGTTTTGATCTGACAGCATCCAACTAATCAAAGTACTGGACAGCCAATGAGGTGGAACAAACTATAAGGGGCTAAGTAGGCAAAAATGATACCACGGGTAGTTTCGTTTGGATTTACAAACTTTGAGGTGGTCCACAAAAAAGAACTGCAGTCTCTAAAACTTGCGGGACAAAGATAACAGACGGAGATGAGACAACTTCCAACTTTGTTTGACATTTGAAGTTACACAAAGAACGGTAAGTTTTGAATGAAAGCCAACACTAACTTATTGGCTAATTGCTAGCTAGTTACATATCAATGAGACTGTAAACGTCACCTTGGCTTACGAACACGCTAAACAGTATTTCCTGTGGGTTCATTAATGGACAAGTAATGGACTATTTTGCTCTTTGAGCCCCCTTTCTGGGTCTTCTTAGATGAAATAAAAATGTTGAGGATTGGTCCAGTCTCCAGCTTTTGGCTAATTTGGAATCCCCCCCTGCTTCAGAATGATTGGCTACAGGCATTCATAACATTGTCCTTAAAACAACCCCAAACATTTGTTTTCAAAGATGAGCAACAAAATAAACACATGCCATGGGGTGGTAGCATTCCTATCAACATCAGCATTCACACTGACAGCAAGGAGACAAGGATATATTGCAAGCACGCTTCAACAACCACATATATCCTTCGGATCAGGGATAAACAACATGGCAAAGGACCTGAAGGTCGACAGTGACAATCCACACAAATATGAAAAAATGGCACGAGAAGACCTAAAACTGAGACCAGATATGGAAACAACGCCAATCAGCGACCCAGAATTGATCATCTTCAGACAGATGATCTCAAAAACCACTCCAGACCTACCAACGTTAAAACTGGAAGACATTAAGAAAATGCAGGAGTATGCAGGTCCGTACGAACGGAACCAATGGGCAAAGAATGGAGCAACAAAAAAGGATAGACTATGGAGATCACACGATGGAAGATTGGTAGCACCAGCCAAATTATGCACTGGCATACGTCAATGTGAAAAAGACGGAAGAAGAAGCATCACACATTTGGTGGCATCCGTACAAGAAAGAACTGATCAGACAACACATAACTGAATGCAGCACATGCACAGACTTCAACCAGTAGACACCATACAGATGCCCTCTGGGATCGTTCCCAGTCCGAGATGCTCCCTTCAAAGAAATATGTATTGACTACACAGACATGGGAGCAGACCAACGAGCAAGACGGTACCGGTATCTGTTGGTGATGGTGGATAGATACACCAGATGGGTGGAAGCCATCCCCTGCAAAAAAAAAGATGCAAAATCAGTGGTGAAGTGGCTCAAGACAGAACTCATACCAACATATGGGGTTCCCTGAAGAATCCGGTCACACAATGGCTCACACTTTGCAAACAAACATCTACAACAGGTAGAGAGGCACTTAGGTATCACACATTCACACGGAGCAGTCTATCACCTTCAATCACAAGGAATAGTCGAGAGAGCTCACCAAATGTTAAAAACAAAGTTAGCTGCTCATCTGGCATGGCACTAGGCTCACCTGGTTAGAAGCACTGACCTTGGCCCTAATGTCTATGAGGTCGTCACAAAGTGGTAAGACTCACCTATCACCCCATGAGCTGCTGACAGGGAGGCCTACGCCTCGTCCAAACAAAGAGCTAGGTGATAGTCCAATGTTAGACATCTATCAAGTTGAGGAAGCAGAGTACTTTAGTAAGTTAACTGACCAACTCAAAGTTTTGTCTACACAGATCGAGAGAGCCAACCAGCAACCAGGAGCTGATGAGACGTGTCATCCGTGGAACCAGGTGACTGGGTGAGGCTAAAGGTTCACAAACGAAGGTGGAATGAACCTAGGTGGACTGGACCATTTGAGGTCGTTGCAAAGACCTCACACGCTCTCCAGATAAGAGACCACCACAACACCAAGTAGCATCATTTGACACATGGCCAAAAAGCGGATCCACCAACGAGATCCTTAGCACAGACACAAGCTGATTTGATCCAACAAAACCAAGATGCCTCTACAATACAGACTTCTCACTAGGAGACCGATCCCATTCTTTGGATCAACTAAAGTATTATGTGGGCTAGCCTTTATTTCCTGCCTGGTGATTATCCCGGCTTTATGGTGGGAAATGCAACAAATAAAGTTAAAAGGCCAAGACCAAAATGTAACTACAGCACCTCTATTGAACAGGACCAGACCCCAATCTACTTCAGAATCCCATAATCGTACTAGATCAGGCGAAGGGAGACCAGAAAGCAGGAAAAACTATCCCCTCCCATCAAAATAACATGTATTGTGTAGCATCCTTTGATTTATGTGAAGTATCAATTTGCAGCTTAGAGCGTAAGTAGATATATAAATTTACAGTACACTATCCTTTTACAATACATGGTACGTGTTCTCCCCCATGCAGAGGCAGGGTTAGGTCCCCTAGACCTAAAACATTGCTAGTTCAAAAACATGTTCCTTATTTCCAAAGCAAACCAATGCCCAGGCCTACGCCTCACTATGGACAAAATATATCCAAAGTGCAACCCCATAGTAGTGTCCATACCATCCCCCACGATTGATATGACAGGGAACTATAACATTGGAGTAGACAAAAGAGGCGATGGTTTCCTATTTAAACCATAATTACCATTGAAAAACAAGTCCCAACAGCAGTTCTTAGCCCTGACAACAGCCTAGTCACTTACATACAAGTGTTGCTAATGTTCAACAGACAATAGCCGTAGAGACAGGGTATGCAGACACAAATACATGGATGGACTGGGTCGTAGATTCTGCTAAAGAAAACAATCAAGTAGACTGTGTGGCTTGTGCCACAGCAAGACCAGGGCTGGGCACAATGCCTTTCCCATTAACCAAGGCCAGGGAACCCCGTGGACATGCATGTTTGGTAAGTCTGTATAACCCAAAACAGAAACCACCTGCAGACTGCGCCAATATTTTGTTACTGTTCCCGGCGTACCCCTAAATTTCTAAACCCCCTCGTTCAGCCCCTACATAGGAGAATATGACTGTTACCACAAAACTGGCAATGGACCTAAGGTGGGAAAGCTAGACCCATCATGGTGCAATAGCAGTTTCCAAATTCCAATCACTGACGCTTCCACATTGAACGATTTCACACACGCTCTAGCTGACGTTTGGAGGTGCGGTAAAACAAAGACATTATATCCAACACTTCCCCTCAATTGGACAGGAGTGTGCGCCCCCACTCAGCTAGTAATGCCCTTCGTAATAGTCCCTATTACAGCCGCTCAGTTGACGGCCCCCAGATCCCGACTGACCAGACAAAAAAGAAGCCTGGTTGCCCCCTTCGTGAGTATCTTTAACTCAAATGTGTACATAGACGCTATAGGAGTCCCGAGAGGTGTCCCTGACGAATACAAAGCCCAAAACCAAATTGCAGCAGGTTTCCTGAACATTGTCTCTTGGATCGGGCCTATGGTACACACCAACACGAATGTTGATTTCATTAACTACTTATTTTATAACCAACTGCAGTATATCAATTACACAAAAGAGGCAGTCCAGGGCCTCTCTGCACAATTGGATGCAACTAGCCTAATGGCCTGGCAAAATAGAATAGCACTAGGTATGTTACTGGCAAAGGAGGGTTGGGTATTTAAGCAGTTTGTAACTATGTTTTACACATTCATCCCGAATAACACCGCCCCAGATGGGTCAGTAACCAGAGCCTTAGCTGGGTTGAATTCCCTCAGTGTAAAAGTGGCCGAGAATGCAGGAGTAGGTGACATTGTTGGAGATATGCGGGAAAGATACTTTGGAAAATGGAAAACACTGGTAATGTCAGTTTTTGTCTCATTGACCCTAGGGATAGTCTTATTAGTGATATGTGCATGTCGCTGCATCCCCTGCATCCACACTCTAACCAAGAGATTGATAACCACAGCCCTGACCAAACAAACTGTTCGCGGTGACCCAGCCCTTATCAAATGCCACTGTTGGTAGAGGACGCTGATAGTGACCCAGAGGAAGACTTAGAATCACTGAACCCACCACAGGTACCCCCCTGGAGTGATCCTCTTCAACGACTTTCCTCCATGGGCTCTAGCCCGTCTCAAAATGAACCAATCGTCACCTGTGAGATTGAAGGAGAGAAGGTGGAAATGATGATGGATACAGGAGCTACAGCTTCCTGTCTGACCTCATTAAAAGGAAAACGACTCGGGAAGAATTGAAGAACAGAGATATATAGTACCATTGGTCACAAGGATTGGAAAACAACTTCTGCAACACTCATTCCTCTATGCCCCCAAATGTCCCATTAATCTAATGGGTAGAGCTCTCCTTGTAAAAACGGCAGCAAGAATACTATGTACCCCAGACGGACTTATCATCCAGTTCCCAGGGGAAGTGCTAATCTACCAGTCCTATGATGGTCAACAAAGGATCATGATGATGGCAGCTCACCCGGAAAATGATGAAGAAAACAACACTACAGCGGTGTTCTGGAGCCGGCTACTCACCACTGAAATCGACACCCCACAAGTTCAAAGAACCTATGTGGAATGGAAACCATGGATAAATATTCTGGGGCCTAATGGGTCCCCACAAGATCCCCTACATACGTACAACGATGCCCAGATCAAAAATATCAAGAAGCCTGGCTTGAAGATAAAGAAGGAATGATGGAAGATTTAATTGTTGCAGACATCTATGTGGGACCAAAGGGTGTAGCAGCAGCTGTGAAACTCACTAAAGAACAAAAACAATGGTATGCACTCTCTGAAGAAGCTGCTCCTCATGTTACTTTAGCCATCGCTATAGGCTCAGAATGTAGTTCATTGGGACCATTGGTAAAGACCAGACATGTGGACTCGAGTCACATGACTTGGACTCGAGTCAGACTCGAGTCATGATTTTAATGACTTCCGACTTGACTTGATCAAATTCGGCATGACTTGCAAGTCGACTTGGACATGAATACTATTAACTTGAGACTTGACTCGGACTGTGCCTATTTTAATTGTAATGACTTGACATGTCTCCAGTCAAAAACTAAATTTCCTGATCATGGACATCCTTCCCTGAAATGCGAACTTGCGAAGCCCCGAAGACCGTAAAGTGCGAGAGCCGGCAGGCAAGCGGGAGCGATGCAATCATGTGGCGGATTTTGGCCTTTTTGGATTGGATCAGGGACTTAACCAACGTGAATGGATAATCCCCGGCTTTCTCCTCATTAATATTCACGATTTTCCCGGATTTCACCTATGGAAAAGATGCAATCGCGCCGCGGAAGGGAAGCCTAGTCGAGAGCTGTCCGTCCGGTCTGCATGAGAAATGTAATAAATCACACACCGTACACAGCAATTTACTATGTTGCGTGAAGATTCTTCTCGTCACCATTTATTGTAATCATTAACTATTCACTTTGTTTCACTTTTGAGTTATCACTGACAGCCTAATAAATTGTTTGCTGGCAAATCTATCAGTGACATACCATCAGCCAAATTATTATTCATGGACGCCGCAATTTGAAAAAAAAACAACAATATATATTTGCTGTGCTGAGTAACATGTAGTAGGCTAGCATAGCTATCTATCAGTTTTGTACAGATTACAGTAAGAATACATTGATTGAACAACGTAGACGTAGCCTGGATATTGTTAATGTGCAGAATACCAAAATATGGGCAATGGACAGGTCTACCTTTTCTTACTGTCATATCAACTAGATGTCACTCAAGCGTTGCCTGTTTCAAATGAACATGTGAATCAACAAAGAACAACGTTGCAACAGTCGGACTCAGCAGAAGAGTTGATGGATGTTGAAGATGTCCATACCTCGGATAATTTCATTTGCCTTCAGAGACTACTCTGTGCAAGACAAAAAACGAATTGCAACATGCAACACATGTGAAGCAAAGATTTCTGACGGAGAAGCAACAACCTCCAACTTTGTCCGCCTGAGGCTGCATAAAGACAAGTAAGTTGAGGTTAATCATGTAGCATGGTGTAATGGTCATAGCTAGCAAGACCAGAGTAGAGGTAACTGTTAAAGAAACATGCATTCTCTGTGTGATGGTCCAACGTAAAAATGTAGCATGGTAGAAATAATATGCTTGGTGTAAATGTATTTTATTTTAGGTCCATACAGTATATTTTGCATCCCTGCAAATAGGCTATGTTGACATGCATTCAAATTCTGCTGTAACATCAAAAGCAGTCCAAGTCTAGTATTGTAAAACACATTGTTTTGGATTCCTATTTGTAGTGCCTGTGCACTTTACCTCTTCACTGTGGGATAGAGAGAAACGTTTTTTAAATTCCTTTGTATGTCTGGTACATGTGGAGAGATTGACAATAAAGCTGACTTTGACTTTGACTATTTGAAGGTTAATGTTGTAACTATTCGACATAAACACCACTGCCTGTTGTTAAACTGAAAATAATAAGCCTAGCTAAGACAATTCATGAAATGCTTTTGAGTAAATTGTAACTATTGTTTCTTACAGGTTTAAGCAGGTATTTGAAGTAGATTTTCTGTTTGACCAGCATTCTGGAATGTAACCAAGGTAATTTTGTCTTGCCATAAAAAAGTGTAGCGTAACATAAGTTGTAAAATTATTTCCTTTTTTTAATTATAATATCATGAAAAAAAAACATTTTAAATAATGTATAAGTAAGTTATTTGTTTATTTATTAGTAAAAAATAACATAGATCCACCATTGCCCTTTTCATGTCACACCCCCCCTAGAGGCAGCTAGGATATTTGTATAATAAGTAAACGCATACAGTTAAGGTCCAGTCTCCTCTCCTGTGATCATTTCAAAGGCCGACACAAAGCCAAAAGAATTTGTGAGCTTTTCGAAAGTATCTGCAAAGATTACAACATCAAAACTAGGTCGGATTTCATACTTTGTGACAATGCTGCAAATATGAAAAAGGCTTTTACAGTGTGCTTCCCCAGCGAGGTGGATGAGACCGAGGATGAGCCAATGGATGACCCTGAGCTCTGCTATGACCTCTCTTCAGAGGACATGGAGAATGTAAATGAAGCCATGACCAAGCAAACACGCTTGCAGTGTTTTGCACACTCTCTACAGCATGTGGTAGGGGACCAAAGCGTTAGTTTCAACTCTCGCTAAACTCACCAAAGTTAGTGCATTGCTGCATACCAGCTCAACTTCAAGGACGCATTTGAGGCTGAGTTTGGGGTGCGAGGGGGTATTCCTGCTGCTGTGAAAACCTGTTGGAATTCACAACTCAGACAGGTTAAGGTGGCCCTGCAGTATGACAAAACAAAGTTGTGTCAGGTACTGGAAAGCGTGGGGCACAAGGAACTGTCCTTTTCGGCAAGAGAGTGGAATCTGATGACTGAGCTAATGGATATCCTGAAGCCATTCTGGGAAGCAACAGATTTAACTCAGGGAGAAAATTATGTGACCATCAGTTTTGTTTTACCGTTGGTTCTGTCTCTGAATCATCACTTGGAGAGACTGAAATCTAAAGTGACACTCCTTAGTGGCCTTGTCAAGGTATTCCAAGCTTCTTTGAGAAGAAGATTTCTTGGAATCTTCGTCAATGTGAGAATGGACAACAATCAAGACGAAGTCTCTGCGCCCTTTTCTGATCCAGTCCATCTGAAAGTGGCTGCTTTGGATCCCGTCTTCTCCCTTCAGTGGGTGGAGCCCCATTTGATGGTCACACCGGATGTGAAGAAAGAAGTGGCTGATAAAATGAAGGATAAGCCTATAGTTCAATGTGTATTCATAATTTGATAACTGTAACTGATATGATGGCACTATGTTCCAGGAATTTTAACATTTGCTCTTCAATATCCATCTCAAATGTTTTTCAGATCTTGTTTTAAAGGATGCTGCAGAGTTCCATCGGGCTGGGGCGTTTGTGGATGAAGAACGTGAAGAAGATTCCACTGGCCAAGCGGAGGGCCTGTTTGCAGCATACAAAAGACCCAAGAAGGACTTTGTTGACAGTCCTCAGTTCAGCTAAGTCACTATTTTGAAAAATGTGAAGGTCGGAATGCTCTACTCTTTTGGGCAACGAATAAGAGTAACCTTCCGTCATTGTTCCTGTGGCCATGAGGGTCTTGGCTGTTCCTGCTTCCAGCGCCTCGGTAGAGCGCATTTTCAGCCATGGTGGTATTATGATGCGTCCCTATCGGTCACAGATGTCAGACACACTGTTATCTAGGTTGATTGTTTGCAAATGCAATTCATCTTGAGCTCATCAGACATCTCCTTAGTGTCACTAACACTTGGAGGCAACACCTGAGAAAAGAAATGGTTCACTTTTCATTTTCCCGACGTGAACCGTAAAATAACTGCCCCTAGTTTTCTTTCAACTCTGTTGTTTTTGTAATGTAGTTTTGTAATGCAGATTACAAACTACATTACTACATGTTTATTGAAATATTAAGTCCCATTGTAATTAAAGGAAAATGTTTACGTACTGTAACTGGCATGCTCAAGCACTGCTTTCATACGTCCACACAGCTCATATGCTTCACTGGTCAAGGCGCTTTACTAACTTTATGGTCACATTGGTGCTTTCCGTGCTAATACAATTCAAACCCAATATTCACTCTCACTTCTTCTCTAAGATACTTTGAAGGTCTTAGGGCACATGTGTATATCGTAAAACATTTCAATACAGAAACATTGAACATATTTCAATCTGTATTTATAAAATTAGTCTGTAGATTAGATTGATATGTAAAAATGATGATCGATAGTCTAATAATTGCAATATTAAGTGAATTGTACATGGACTTGAAATAGATCTGGACTTGGACTTGACTTGGCTTTGATGTGACTCGGATAGGACTCGACTTGCCCTTCTCTGTCTTTACTTGGGACTTGACTTGGACTTGACTGCTAATACTTGGGACTGACTTGTCACTTGCCAAACAGGGACTTGGTTCCACCTCTGGTAAAGACCGCCCTGGGCTCAGAGTGGTTACCTACTGCATCACCTTTACTCTGGCAATCAGCGGACCAAAACATGTGGAGAATTGGACAAAACAGTGAAGAAAAAGGATGTTTGGAAGAACCAGGAGCTTGATAGAGATTGTGGAAGAGAACATACTAATCATCCAGACACAGAAGACATGTTGACACAGGTCCCCACACATCTATTGACTACTGGAGATTATGATGTAGGGTTGGTGAATCAGGAAGTCTCCATGGAACTAAAAGACTGTGAATACACATGCTTGTGTCCCCAATACAAACTAAAACAACAAAAAATACAAGGAATTGGAGACACCATCCAGGGGTTACTGCAAGCTGGAGTAATCAGACCTACATCTTTGAATTAGAACACCCCCATCTTACCAGTACCGAAAGCTGGAAACAAAGGATGGAGAATGGTTCATGACCTAAGAGAAGTAAATAACGCCACTACGACTTACAACATCCCTGACCCCGACCCATATGTGGCACTGCAGAATCTGAATCCAAGTCAAAAGTATTTCACGGTAATAGATCTGGCTAATGCATTCTTCTGTATAACATTGGACCCAAAAGTCCAACATATATTCGCCTTCACTTACCAAGGACAAATATATACTTACAATTGTATGCCACAGGGCTTCAAAGACAGTCCAGGATTGTTCAATAGTGCCCTGAAAGAGGATCTTAGTGCACTGCAGCTACCACAAGGAGTAACCCTCATACAATATGTGGATGACCTACTTCTGGCCAGACCAGATGCTGCGACATGTCTGGCAGCAACTAAACAACTCCTACTGGTACTGGCAAAAGTCGGATATAAAGTGAAGAGAGAAAAACACACAGATTGTAAGAAGAACAGTCACCTTCTTAGGAAGGATATTTCCAACCGTCTTTCTCTGACACAGTCACAAAGATCTTCTATCTTCTCCCAACCAAACCAGAGACTGTTCAACAAATGCTTGCATTTATGGGCCTAACTGGATACAGTAGAACTGAAAACTATCATTGCTGAAGCTGGAAACAGGAATATTACAGCTACTCTGAAATGGACAACATTGGCCAAAGAAGCTTTCACAAAAAAGAAACAGGCTTTAATTCAAGCAGCACATCTCTCAACCCCTGACTATAACGAAAACAAATGTCCTTGATGTTTCTGAATCAGGAGGGATAGTGAACGGAGTCCTGTTTCAGAAAAAAAGGGGGAGTGAGGCAAGTCCTGATGTACCACAGCTCAAAGCAAGACAACGTAGAATTAGGACAGACTGTGCCACCAACTAAAAGTGAACACCATACATAGAGTAGTGGCATTTATAAATTCTCAAACATTTACATTTTCCCCAGCCAGAAAAATCAAAATTTAAAGTAGCTTGTTAAAACTACACATAACCTATGAAGCAGGTCTTGCGAACATGGCCAAAGGACTGAACACAGATGAACGTGCACCCCATGACTGTAAGTTTGTGTCCCAAAAGGATCTAAAAATAAGACCAGACCTGGAAGCAGATCCACTGGCTCAACCAGACATGACATTATAGACTGACAGATGTTGCTATAAAGGTGCTGATGGAAATGTGGCCTCCTATGCAGTAATCCAGCAAGAGGGAGAACATACACAAGTCATAATGGCAAATCAGTAATGGCACTCACTACAGCTCTGGAACATGCATCTACAGAGATTCAGCATACGCCCATGGAGCAGTGCACATAGATGGACCACAGTGGATCAGAAGAGGGTTCCTAACATCTGCCAAAATACCAGTAAAACATGCTGAACCTCTCAAAGCTTTGCGAAGAACTGTACTGCTGCCATCACAAGTAGCAGTTATGAAATGTAAAAGTCACCACACATTGGGTTATGCAGTGGTTAGAGGAAATTATGCAGCAGACAAGGGAGCGAAAGAAGCAGGAGGGTACATTAAACAAATGATATGTACGAACGGCGACACTCCAGCACAGCTAACCACTGAACACATCAAAGATATGCAGGAGTATGCCGGAGTCTATGAGCAAAACCAGTGGCTTCGGAAAGGTGCATCAAAAGTAGATGGCGTGTGGCGTGCACATGATGGCCGCCTAGTGGCACCTGCAACATTGTGCCAGCTGCTCATACAACAAGCACATGGTTCCACCCATGTAGGTAGATCAAGAACAACAAGAGACGTTGAAAAACAGTGGTGGCATCCATATATGAAAGAAATGCATGTAATGGGCAAAAGGCATACAAGTGTCCAATGGGAAGATTTCCAGTCCCAGACGCTCCTTTCAAAGAAATGTGTATTGATTATACAGATATGGGAGCTGACAAGGTAGTGAGAGGTTTCAGATACATTTTGATAATGATGGATCGTTATACCATATGTATTGAAGCTATCCCCTGTAGAAAAGAAGATGCTAAAACAGTCAATAAATGGCTTAAAACAGAGCTTATACCAAGATATGGAGTTCCACGGGTAATAAGATCAGAAAATGGTTCACATTTTACTAGTCAGAAGTTGGAAGAAGTGGAAACATATTTTGGTATAAGGTCAAGGTCAATTCCTTTTAAAGGAGCAATCACATCCATTGATGAAGGCTCTTTTGATCCCTTAATCAGAAAATGAAGAACATGAGTTTGTCTAAATGAAGTGCTTCAGAATCTCCATTCCTATATAAATTAAGAGCTGTATAATCGCTTATTCCTATATAAATGAAATGCTCTATAAACCACAATTCATATATAAATGATCACTTATTACAATTTAGTAATTTTGTAATATCTTTCATGTTATATTAAGGTTTATTTTGTTATCATACTTGGTTTCCGACCTGTGTGTGTGTATATGCACGACTCGCCACAAGGTGCCTCCCCCTTTTGTTGTTTTCATTCAATTGATGGTCAGGACTGGTACGCCTTGTCGGTGAGTGACTATAAACTAAGCTAGGTTAAATCAGGAATTAATGTTAATATGAACGACTGTATAATTTCATTGGTTAATTCGGGTTTTGTTTTGTGTTTGCATTGCAGGTTTACAACCTAACTAAGTGTCACTAAGTAACCTAACTAAATGTCACTAAGTAACTAACGTTACCAACGGGCTAGTGTAGCTGAAACAGTTGGGCTAATCAGTGGGTGAATTGTGTGCGCAATAAAACTTTGTAAAGTGGCTCGAGTTGTATCCGCCGTACTTGTCCGGATAACCCTTCCAGAGGGGAGTTTATTAAACTATAGCAGGTAGTTTAGTGAAAACCTGGACAATATTTGTGTATTCTATTTTTGATGTGAAAATATATTGATGTACTATTCAAAGTTCTGATAAAGCACTTATTGATTATAGTATTGTTTATGTAATGAGGGATTTGTAAGGATAATCAATATTCTGACAGAACACTTTGCTGTACACTGTTTCTAGACGGATTTAATTTGTGTACATCCGGTTGTACAACCTAATGTTGTTTTCTATTTTGTCTGTGTAAGCTCATAGTATAATCATTATACGAGTAAAAGGAGAATCACCTGTGGAGTTACATACACACCATCTTAAACACTCACTAGCAAGTATTATATACTATTATTAATGTGTGTTTAAATGACATTTGAATGTTGGGCAAAGTACATGAATGGTGGTAATTCTAGCAGTTACTACGGACTGACACGGCATACCCTAATACGTCATGGTCCCTCCCCTCCGATGTCGGCCAATGGAACAAAACCACATGGGGGGGGAGTATAAATACAAAATGTCGGACAGGGTGCAACCCATGCAGCCATAGACAGTCAACTACCTCGTGTGGTCTGTGGACTGGTGAATTGGAGTTGAGGGCCCGCAGCTGCGTCCCTTTGCAAACCTACACTATTGCCTTAAAAATACACTTATATTTAAGTTAGAAGTCTCCGGGTCTACTTGTGGACAGCTCTTGGTCTTCAAACAACAAACATACTTTTTTCCCTAACAATACCAACCGTTATATTATCCTCGATCCCCTGTGATAACATTGGTTTTTTTTTTTATGTAAGATTGAAACAAGTTGCTAATGTTAACCTGTGTCTTATTTTCCATTTTAGGTTGTGGCAAGAATGAACCGGTTTGCAGCCCCTCCTACAGTGCCCTCCAGAATTATTGACACCCTTTTAATAAAAATAAGCGAAACAAGATGCAAAAACTGTCTTTATTGTTTCGCTCATAATATTTCATTCAAAATATTAACTCAACCTTTTCACAGAAGTAAAATTATTAAAATAAAATAAAATATTGACTTTAAATAAATATTTCTCTCCAAAACACGTGTGCCACAATTGTTGGCACCCCTTGAAAATCATTTGATTAAGATCAGACTGAAGTATACTGTATTTCCAGTCGTAACTTACATTTTTAGGCTCACCTGTTTGATTAGAAACTCTTAAGAGGTCAAACATGACTTCCTGTTTCACTGGGGTATAAATATGAGGTGACAAAGGCCAAAATTCTCCAAAACGACCATCAGACCCCACCTACATCACCACAAGTTATTTGGGAGGGTTGTCAGAAAAAATAAACATTGCTTTCAATTAACCACAAACTAAAGCGCCTACAATTTGCCAAATGTAACTGGGATTTCGAATGGGACAGGGTTATATGGTCAGATGAGCCCAAAATAGAGCTTTCTGACAACAAACGTCAAAGGTGGGTTTGGCATAGACAGAAAGACAGCCATACAGAAAAGCACCTCATACCCACTATGAAGTATGGTGGTGGAGCTTTGATGGCTGCTTTTCTTCCAAAAGCCCTGGACATCTTGTTAGGATACATGGTATCATGGACTCAATCTAATACCAGCAGATAATAAATGAAAACCTAGGAGCCTCTGCTCTGAAGCTTAAGATGGGCCATGGTTGGACCTTCCAGCAGGACAACAATCCGAAGCACACCTCAAAATCTACTGAACAATGATTCATTGACCGCAGAATAAAAACGTTGCCATGGCCATCACAGTCCCCAGACTTAAATCACATTGAAAATGTTTGGGAGGAGCTGAAGAGGAGAGTCCACAAGCATAAACCTCGGAATCTGAAGGATCTGGAGACATTCTGTATGGATGAATGGTCTCAGATCCCATGCCATGTGTTCACCAACCTCATCAGGCATTACCGGAGGAGATTCAGAGCTGTAATCCTGGCTGAAGGAGGCTGCAATATATATATATATATTTAATGTAGGGGTGCCAATGATTGTGGCACACATGTTCTGGAGAAAAATATGTATTAAAAGTCAACATTATAATTTTAAATATAATTTTACTTCAGTAAAAAGGTTAGATTTTTGTTAATATTTTCAATTAACTATAATCAGGAAAAACAATAAAGAAATGTTTCAACTTGTTTTGCTCATTTTTACCAAAGGGGTGCCAATAATTCTGGAGGGCACTGTACCTGCATGGTAGACCATCCAGGACTAGAGCCCAATTGCTTCAACATATACACCCTGCAGAACATCAGCAACATAGTCAGAGCTGACTATGGACCTATTCTTAGGCGTCATACAGCAGAAGAGTAAGTATTATGAAATATAACTTAGAAAAACCAAATATGAACTTTTTTTGATTATACCACAGAACCCCAAAAACATGAACAAAGAAATGACCTTTATCCTCAAAAAATATTTATTAAAAAATAAAGTAAAAAGTTCAATATGGAACATTTGTATGTACAGTTTTAAATAAACACAGAAGATACAGTTTTATGTTCAAGGTAATTGTGTCTGATCCTCTCTTTTACCAGCGTAACCGACATCTCTCCTATTGGAGCTTTGTCAGCTGGTGCTGGGGCTATTTAGGCCGATATGCCAGGGTTGTCATCCCGTCGTGTGTGGTAATCCGGATACGCCAGGAGCTTCCTGATCCAACTGGTCGGTACGTTACAGCTGAAGCGGGAGACAAAGGTCTCTCATATTGGGATGACAGGTCCTTGGGATGGGGATTTCCTTTAAAACCTCAACAAATGGAGTTGGGTCCTCCAGCACGTCATCAAACACAAGCCTCATCGGGTAACCCACATAATCTGTGAAATATAACATTCAAATAAGTCAAGTTCTTTCTTTTCCTTGAATCTATCTTCCTTGCACATATTTATTTAAAGGTCCCCTATTATGCTACTTTTCAGGTCCATATATGTATTCTGTTGCTCCATTAGAACATGTTTAGAAGCTTAAATGTTGATAAAGCACTTTATTTCCCTCACACTGCCTGTGCATAAATGACTTTTCACCCTCATCTGAAAACGCTCTGAAGAGCCCACACCCTCACCCTTGCAAAAGCGCACTCTACTCTGATTGGTTAGCTGGTAACTCTGCTGTGATTGGTCAACCGCTTAGTCAAATGTCTCGTTTTCGTTCAGTGCTGATTTAGACGCTTGGTGTTGGAATTATGTTTTGTTTAGGTAAACATGGTTAATATCGTCTGGTAGCTGAGTTTCTTCCCGTTAAGTGGGTATGCCACATTAATAGGTTGTTAAATGTTAGCATGCCCTGAGAGCATTCTGAGAACCTTCAGCAGCGTTTTTATGACCTTGAACACAACTTTTGTTCACAAACAGCAAAGACTGTTTATAGCTATGGCTCTGAAGTGAAGCAGTTTTCTTGCTCTTTCTTGGCTGCTAGTTCAGTGAGTTTTTGTCGTACAGTGATGAAACTTATACCAATGGTATCTGTGGAATCCCAGGCTTCATATGATATGTGGTGTTGTGCAGATAGCATGAAGTAGAAAAATCGCCGTGGCCACTCATGTGCTATGTAGCGTTAGCTCGTTTTCGTTCAGTGCTGATTTAGACGCTTCGTGTTGGAGTTGTGTTTCGTTTTGGTAAAAATGGTTAATATGTTCTGGTAGCTGAGTTTTTTCCCGTTAAGTGTGTATGCCATATTCATACGGTGTTACATTTTAACATGCCCTGAGACGCTGTTTCTTTCCCTGTGTGAACCTGTACCGTTTTTCCTCTTCTCTGTTGCTGCATAACACCCACATTTCCCCACGAGATTAATAAAGGTACATCTTACCTTACCTTATCTTATCTTATCTTATCTTATCTTATCTTAAGTTGCTGCGTCTGGGTTTAAGAGGTTAACATGCTGTGAATGCAGGGCCGGTTCTAGCCCATTGGCTGCCCTAGGCGATATTGAGATTTTGCCCCCCCATGCACGTATATTTTATAGAATATAACATTATATTTTCATTCGAAATATGGGTTGGGGCATGTTCATTTAATTCAATGAGGGTTTTATATCCCATGCTTTAAAAAAAAAAATCAATGACAAAACAAAGATGTGTGCTTAAGGCGCCCCCCGCCAATTTGGCGCCCTAGGCGGTCGCCTTGATGGCCTGTAGGAAGAACCGGCCCTGTTTGAATGAAAAACCATCGCCTTCAGTGAAATGCCGATAACACAACCATAATTTGGGTTTTAGGTACAGGGGAATAGTGGTAAAAATGAATGCAAGCCACTTGTTCTTCAGATCCTCTTCCTTAAGTATGGCAAACAAAGAAAGTTTTGGTTCGCAGCGAAACTTGCAGTGCCGCCTCGCCATGGCTCCTCCGCTCGGGTCGGTTAACGGAGCGGATCGCACTGCTATTGGCTAGAATTCAGACCGAGAGAGAGAGAGAGAGAGAGAGAGAGAGAGAGAGAGAGAGAGAGAGAGAGAGAGAGAGAGAGAGAGAGAGAGAGAGATTTTTTGATTTTTTTTTGATTTTTCAAACCACTTTTATTCACAAATAAATTAAACACTCCACGTTAGAAACAAAAAACAATTCAAAACAAAAAAAACAATTCAAAACAACTTCAATTCAGGAATTGATTGAAAACCAGCTCATCATTCTCCACTGAAACCAAAGCATTTTTTAAGCACCACATATTCTGAAACTCCCCCACATTTTCTGTCAGACGAAAATAATTGAAATCAGTTTTGACCCTCGCTCTCACCATGCATTTAAAAATCAGCACAGCATTACAGGCCATCGACTCCCCAACTTTATTTCTCCTGCTGAGGTAGATGGCCATTTTGGCCTGGCCCAACAAAAAGTTCAGGAGCTGACATTTACCCTTTTGTCTCTGGGTGTACCTGTAACCAAGGATGAACACTTGAGGGGAAAAAACCTCACCAAACAAAACAAACATCTGGGTCAGTAACTGAAAGAGACAAAGGAGTCGATCACATTCTGAGAAACAGTGGAAGATGGTTTCCCTTTGGTCACAGAACGGACAGGTGTCAGAAACAGCCGGGTTGATCACTGAGACAAAGGCATTGACAGCAACCGCGCCGTGCAGAATCCTCCACTGTAGATCCCCCAGCCTCTTTGTCAGCGGGGGCTTGTAAAGCGCTCTCCACTCAGGCCTCTGAGTCTCAGTCAGGGCCAGGTGGGCTCTCCACCGGGTGTCCACTCGGCCCTGCAGTCTGCTCTGGTTTAGCACTTTTGTCATTAAATAATACATCCTTTTGTTGGACATGGTGCTAAACTTAAAATCAGTGACATTATTAAACCTTAACAGAAAACTATCACATGTGACGTCAGGAACACAAAGTATCTCTGGAAAAGAGTCATTTTCATTTGGTTCAGTAAGTCCGTTACAGAAAGCAACAGCCAGTGCCAGTTCTGGGTCGCTGAGCTGCTGTTTCCACCCACTCAGCAGGAGGCCGGTCACTCGGACTGACCTGATGCCCAAACGTGCCGCCAGGCCCGCAGCGTTGTCCAGGCGAGGGCCACACATCTCCAGCACATGTCCCAGTGTGAGGATCTTCTCTTCACAGAGTCTCTGCTGTAGAGAAGGCCCTATTCCACACAGAAAACGAGTCCCGTGGACCACCGGCTCTTTGAGGAGCCAGAATAAAGAGGCACAGTTCTCCGTTCTCTCTTTCCGGAAAAGCCCCCACACCTTGAAAAGTCCCTTGTAGAAGCATGAGAGGTTGTCCAAGTGTAATCCTTTAAGGTCCATTAGGAACAGCGACTCAGCCAGGCCCAGCCCTCCACAGCGCTCCAGTACAGCACGAGCCACGGGTCTCCATACCAGGTCAGCAGGTCCAGTCAGGAACCTCTGGACGAAACGGAGCCTGAACGCAGCCCCTCTGCTTGCCAGGTGAACCAGTCCATGTCCCCCTTCTTCCTTTGGCAGGAAAAGGACGCTCTGCGGGACCCAGTGCATGCGGTCCCAGAAGAAATCCACCATTAGCGCCTGCACCCTGGACAGCAGGTTTACAGGCGGGTCTGAACATGCCAACCGGTGAGCCAGCATGGAGGACACAAGGTTATTCAAAATCAAAATACGCCCCTTAAAAGAAAGTTTTGGAAGGATCCACTTCCACTTCTTTAATCGGCCTTCCACCTTTTCCACAAGCCCGTCCCAGTTTTGTAAACAAAAGGTCTCGTCACCGAGATAAACACCCAGGTACTTCAACCCTCCCCTCTTCCAAACAAGGCCCCCAGGTAAAACTAGACCATGAAAGTGGCCTGCCCCTACTGCTAAGGCCTCACTCTTCCCCCAGTTTACCCTAGCAGAAGACAACTTGCTAAACACACCCACAGTATCTGTTAAAGCATTGATATCCTGTTGAGTTTTTACAATGACAATTACATCGTCTGCATACGCAGACAATTTAAGAATGTGATCGCAGCCAGGAAAAGAAAACCCATGTAGTTTGGACCTAAGGTTGTGTAGGAGAGGCTCTATGGCCAGGGAGTACAGCATCCCAGACAAAGAGCAGCCCTGTCTGACTCCTCTCTCGGCTTTAAAAGGAGCACATAAACTACCGTTAATCTTCAGTACACTCTCAATGTCCCTGTACAAGACCTGGATCTTGGCTATCAGACCAGAGCTGAACCCAAAAGCCTCCAGCGTCTGCCACAAGTACTGGTGCTCAACTCGGTCAAAAGCCTTTTCTTGGTCCAGAGAAATCAGACCAAGCTTACAGCCCAATGAACTGGAGAGGTCCAAAACATCTCGAATCAGAGTAACGTTGTCAGTTATCAACCTGCTGGGTACACAGTATGTCTGGTCTACATGAATGACATGCTCCATCACTTTCCTCAGCCTCGTCGCCAACACTTTGGAGAGCAGTTTGTAGTCGGTACAGAGAAGGGATACAGGACGCCAGTTCCCAAGCTCCTGCAGGTCTCCTTTCTTGGGGAGGAGAGTGAGCACCGCCCTCCTGCAGCTCAGAGGCAACCTCCCCTTACTGAGACTGTCCCTGAGGACATCCAGCAGGTCATCACCCATGACAGGCCAGAAAACCTTATAGAAGTCTGCAGGCAGGCCGTCTATGCCAGGAGCCTTCCCACTCTGCATGCTCTGCAGAGCCTCCTGCAGCTCCTGGGCAGAGAGCTCAGATTCTAGGTCTGCGCTGTCCCCCTCAGGGACCTTAGGAAGGCCTTCAAAGAAGGACAGCACTGCCTCTGGTTCTGCCTGGTAATCTGACCTGTAGAGCTCTTTATAAAACCTGACAGCACAGTGTTGAATGTCGGCCGACTCCTGAAGCAGCTGCCCAGTGTCTGACCGCAGGGAGTGCATTAGCCTCCTCTGACCGTTCCTGCGCTCGAGACCGAAGAAAAAGTGAGAGGGAGCATCCATTTTCACGATGTTCTGAAACCGGGATCTGACCAGAGCACCCTGAGCAGAAAACCCCAGCAGGTCGGACAGAGCTGCATTTCTACTTTTGAAAACCTCAACATGTTCTCGCTCTCCTGTGGAGTCTGCCAATCCCTGCAGCTCCACCACTTCCCTCTCCAGAGCCCTCAGAGATCTAGCCATGTCCTTGGTGACATTGAGAGTGTACTGCAGGCAAAGCTGTTTGATTTGGACTTTCCCCACATCCCACCACTGCTGAAGACTACTGTACCCACTCTTACAATTACGGTAGTTTTGCCAAAAAAATTTGAAGACTGTTTTAAAATGATTATCAGCCAACAGAGAAACATTGAAGTGCCAATACGCACTATTGCACTTCACATAATTAATAAAAACTGAAACCTGAACAAGGGAATGGTCAGAGAACCCAACAGGACTGATGGAGCAGCTCCTGCTTGTGTTCATGTGGTGGTTAAAGCAGTACACTCGGTCCAGTCTGGCTAGAGACAACAGATTGTCCCTACAGTGCACCCAGGTGTACTGCCGCTGGCCCGGGTAAAGATGCCTCCAAATGTCACAGAGCTCGAAAGACTCTGTGATCCTCATTAAAGCACTCCTAGAGGCAGCATGCGGTTCCCAGTGGTTCCTGTCCAGCACAGGGTTTTCTGTGCAGTTAAAGTCACCACCCAGGAACAGATACTCCTCACTACTGCAGGTGCTAAGGGCATGCTTCAACTGCTCAAAAAATAAAAGCCTTTCAGAGCCCACACTGGGAGCATAAATATTAATAAAACATATTTTAACCTTCTCGAAAACAGCATTTAATTTCAACAAGTGACCTGGAATGACGTCCTCAACAGTGCAGGAAAAGGGTGTGAAACCTCTGGCAAAGAGAATAGCAACCCCTCCACTATTGCTGCATTTATGGCTGAAGAAGCCCTCCCCACTCCATGCCCTCCTCCAGTCACTCTCATCGTCAGCAGTGCTGTGAGTCTCCTGGAGAAACGTCACATTTAGACTCTTACTCTCTATCAAAGAAAACAAAGATGCTCTCTTGGCATCCCCTCGAGCACCGTTAATATTCAGAGAGCCCAGCTTTATGTCACCCATAATGAAAGTATAGCTGCATCCTAAACAAGTCAAAACGATAACTGAAAAAAAGGAAAGGAGAGAAAAGACAACCAAGGTGTACTTAATCATGACTTTCAGCAGTTTCTTCTCGTATCTTCAACAGTATTTTCCTCAGCCTGTAGATCTCCTGTTCGCTAAAAGTAAGCTGCCCAAGGCCTGCTGTGCGCCGCATGAGAGCCCTAGCAGAGTCATGAAACATCAGCTGATCAACAAAAAAATCCTGCACCCTTACCGCCTTCCTCCCTTTAGTATCCTTCAGGAAGCCTCTGATCCTCTGGAAGGAATACTCCTCACCCCTGTCTACCTGCATACTTTCACTGAAAGCCTCCCTGTCACTGTCACTGTCCTCCGAGTCATCTGAGAGTCCCTCTGGCTGAGAGGAACACAGCGACTCTGTCTTCAACACCTTTTTTGTTTGGGCCACGTTGTTGTTGCACACCTCTGCACTTTTTCTTTTAACCGGTAATTTGAGCAACTCCTCATCCATGATGACTTCCTCCAAAACAGATTCAGCCACCCTGGCTGCAGTGTGCCCACTGTCCCCGAGTGGGTTACTGAGTGAAACGACAGCCGGCCCCGCCCCCTCCGCAGCGTTCCCAGCCCCCACCACAGCGACGGGAGCAGCGACAGGCGCCACCACCACCGCCACAACAACAGGCGGCACCGCTACCGCTCCAATGACAGGCGGCACCGCCACCGCCCCAACGACAGGCGCACCCGCCACCGACCCAACCGCAGGCGGACCCGCCGCCGGAGAGGCGGCAGGCGGACCCGCCGCCGGAGAGGCGGCAGGCGGACCCGCCGCCGGAGCAGCGGCAGCCAGACCCGCCGCCGGAGCAGCGGCAGCCGGACCCGCCGCCGGAGCAGCGGCAGGCGGACCCGCCGCCGGAGCAGCGGCAGCCGGACCCGGGCCCGCCGCCGGCGCAGCGGCAGCCGGACCGCCACCCGCTCCCCCAGGGCACGCGCGGATCAGATGTCCCTGAGCTCCACATCCAAAACATCTAAGCGTATCAGACGTGACATGAACAGTGTAGGCGAAATCGTCAATACGAAAACTAAGAACCAAGTTGAGTTCCCCCTCATCCTTCTTTAGGATCATAAGCACCTGTCTCCTGAAAGAAACCACGTGCTTAAGGTGCGGTGACTTGCAGCCGAGGGGGATCATTTTTATTGGAGACACAAGCTGCCCGTGCCGAGCCAACTCTCTCTCCAACAACTCGTTCCGCAGAAACGGGGGTACATTTGAAATTACCACTTTTTTCGCGGGAGTGGCAAGGGGTAGCACGGGTAGCAGCGTCCCTTTAACCACTATCCCGCTCTCCACCAGCTGATTAGCTTTCTCAGTGCTGTCCAAGAAAATAACCACCGCACTGTTCATCCGTGAGGCAGATTTCACCCTGCCATATCCCACCACCGCACCCACAGCCAAACTACACTCCTCTACCGAAACACCGCCAGGTGGAGAGAGCTTGACGGCGTGCTGGCGAGTCAGCTTCTCCAACCCGGAGCTGCTGCCACGAGACGCCATGCCGAGCCGAGAGGCTGCGGTAGCAGCCGCCTGGCAAACAAATCACCAGTGTCACCAAACAAACCCACCAAACCCACCAAAATTCGGTGACGTGATGCACAAAGTTATACACAATCACCCAGTGAAAGAAACAAATGTTTAAAAGGGTTTGAAAAGTTACGAAACCGATAATCACCACTCTCCGCTATACTCACCGATCCACTCACGATCCACTCCGAGAGAGAGAGAGAGAGAGAGAGAGAGAGAGAGAGAGAGAGAGAGAGAGAGAGAGAGAATTGGAACGCATTATTTTTTTTCGTAACAGACTGTTTTTACTGATGGGTAACTGCCCTGTTTGCACGTTGTAATACAACCACCACTGTTTTCGGCGCTGGGTTCATACGATGTGCAAAAATGCATGTAGACTGTAAAATACACACGGCACGTGATTGGTCGGGGGTACACACGCACTGATATGACATGCTTTCTCTTTGACAGGTCCCCGATGAGTCTTTAGAGCAGAAATGGAAGCTGCAAGAGACGTGCGTGATGATCAAAACGGACATTTCAGAGAGACTGTTGGCCTTTTTTGGACATTAATTTCGTACGACATGATCGTGAAGATGTCCGGTTGTCAACTTTTTGAATCGATGCTTTTGAAAGATGCTGTGTGATGACAACATTTCTGGTGTACGATTCAAGTTACTTTGTTCTGTCCTCACCAGGCGCCCATTCACTTGACTAGACAGACAGCTAACGATAGAACGACGGAATGACTTTCTGAGGCAGAAGTGGATTTTGAACATTTACTCCATCCTTCAGGTTTACAGAATTCCTCCTTTTTCCCTCATAAACTAAATAAACAAACAGAAATGTACATAAAAGTGTGTTTGCTTCATCCTTCTACATACATACACAGTGTAGCATAGAAATCACGTGAGGAAAATAACATACTAGTTAGCTTGCTCGCTCTACATGACTTGCAGAAGTTCTTCAGACATTCTATCTACACAAAAACGATTTATTGCCATTAATTTGACTACAAATTAACTTAAGATGCATAAAAGCATAAATTGGTCCTTCATACACAAAATCATAAACATTGACTTACAAGCAAAGCCTTAACAAGGGCAAGAACGTCCTTCAAGGATAAGCATTTCTTCACCTTGGCATGTTCTGACTCAACTGAAGTAATGAACTTCCTACTCTAGCTAGATTTGACATCACAGGAAGTTACATCAACTGAAGGTAAGTTTCAAAATAAAAGGCAGGATTAATAATGAGTGTTTCCTCACTAGAAAGACACTAGGTGGCGCTAAAACCCCAAAATATTCCAATGCCATGACATACTTCATTAATGTGTTTTGGCCCTGTTTTGAATCAATTAAAACCTTGTCTTGTTGCTAAAGGCATGCTGGGTATTTTCCCATATCCTGATGCCAGAGTGTACAGTGTTGGTCTCCTCCAGTCCTTTTTGTCATTTAAAGAATTGTATTATTTAATGATCGCATGCATGCATTCATTAATGTGCATGTGCAAGTTTGTGAATAATATTGCCCACTGGATTATCTTTGATTTAATGCTGCACAATTGTCGTTTCACACGTTATACTGTTCAGATAGAAGATAGAATCGGAGGATGAAACCCTCTTTATTTGTCACACACATGCACACAGCAGAGCACACACAGTGAAATTAGTCCTCTGCATTTAACCCATCCTAGTACTAGGAGCAGTGGGCAGCTATTGTGCAGCGCCCGGGGAGCAATGGGGAGGGGGGATTGGAGGTGTCCGGTGCCTTGCTCAAGGGCACCACAGCAGGGCCTAGGAGGTGAACTGGGACCTCTCCAAGTAGCAGTCCACGTTCCATATTTTTTCAAGTCTGTTCGGGGACTTGAACCGGCGACCCTACGATTCCCAGTCCAAGCCCCTACTTACTGAGCCACTGCTGGACAAGTTCATGTGAGAATATATGACTTTCTTGATGTAAATACATCAAATTTATGTTTGGCACTTTGACCTTTGTGAAGGCACTTGTGACTATTCAAGTGCAGTTTGAAGGTGGTCGAGTGTCTTGTCTGTGCTATACAGTCATTGTCCTGTAAGTATTTGTTGTATCTGTATTTATCTATTGATGAATGAAATTGTTCTGATACAACAATCTTGTATTTACTGATTGACATTAGTATCTGTCATTAGTATAGACAACTTGACTATATAATACTTGAAATAAAGCACTATGATGTAAAAATAGTATGTGGGCTCCAGCTCAGACTGAAGAGCAATAATAACATTTGATGTACCACTGACCACTAGTGACTTGACATGTGGAAGTACAGTAGTAATGTGTCTTTGTGTCCCTGTCCATTAAAAGCTGTGGTCACGAACCATTTACAAACTCCCAAAGTGTCTGGTACAGCTGGTGCAAGTTCTGTGACTGCTCGTCATGCTTCTGTGGTTTGGACTGGACAGTAGGCCCAGTGTGTGGAGCAGACAACAGACAGTAAAAACACAACAACAATCTGAAGACTAGAAGAATATTGTTTTAATTCACAAGCATTTGTTGCCCAGCAGTTTGTACACTTTTAGTTGTTTGCCTACATAGACAGAAGGGTCTGGGACAGAGGTCCCAAAAGAATGTCCATAGCCTTTTGAAAACCAGGAAAAGTCTCAAAAGTCTGTCCAGCAAGTTCTTTAGATGTTGATGATTTTGTACTTTCACAGTATGTCTTTTTTCTATATTTTTTATGGCCTTGAGTGAGTTGACGACACAGTGCACACATGTATATTTTAAGTGTGGTGTGCGGAGCACCACCGTGTACTGCCCTTTTCCTCTTGTAGATGGTCGAACGAGCTTGCAATGGATGCTGTGGAGGTTGCAATGCCTGCAATTGGGATACAGCCAGAGGTACCAGTGGACGGGCTCCTTCAATCTGACTGGACACATAGTTAGATTGATGTCCTGACAGAGTGGTGTGGGCCGGTGCAAGTGATGGTGGTGGCGGCGGCTGAGGGGGAAGAGAGGAGGATGCAACTGGAAGACTCTTGGCTCTTGATTTCAGTCTCCTGGTCCCTGCCAAAGATGGACTGACCTCGTAGTGCACCTGAGGACGACTGGTCTGGGGCACTACATCAGGGAGCTCCATTGGTGGCGGCTGGGTGTTTTCTCCAAGGCTCTGTTGGCGGCGTAGGACAGTTAAGCCTTGGTCAGTCACGTTGGTGGCTGACAAGGCCTCCTGTTGCCTGATAAATTCAGCGACACATTTGCTGTTAATTTTCAGGATAGGAATCCCCAGTTTGCTCAATTGAGTGTCATCAACAGTCCCCCTTTGCTGAACCGCCGATATAATGTTGTCATTTTATGCTTTTGTGGTGACCCGCCAGCCTTTCCTCCACAATCTGGGTGCAACCACAGCTGTTTAATGATGTTGTACATATTTTGCCATCTTCAGACAGCTTCTTGCAGATCTGATAATACATAGAAAACAAACACAACCCAAGATTTACATCTGTTTTTTTAAATTGATGACCTCTGTGGCTCTGTATGTCTGTATGCACGCACGCATGTATTTATGACAATCAAACAGATTTACCTTCTTGGTTGAGTCATATTTCAGGACTCTCCCAAATTTTGACATGATCTGTGTGCGGTAGTCCTCAATGTTGTCTGCTTCAGCAATAAGGAAGGCTTTCCACATCAGCTTGGGTGATGGCAGCTCTCTCCGTGGTGGGGGTAGCTGAAACTGGGTGGTTAAAAGCCCTGAAAGCAGAGCAAATACCAGTCAACTTAATCAGTCATTTTCAGAATTGACATTGATACTTTGATATTGCATTTTACATAATTTGGACAATCAAACTTTCCATTTCTGTGTCTTAGGAATCGAGGTAAGTGATGGGACCAGCGGTGGTAGCAATATTGGTAAGTAATGGTAAGTATTTTATCATTTTCTCTTGCTCAGTCTGCTCAAAGAGTGGATGGAGTTTATGTATTGTTATTAAAATGAAAATGTGCACTCATGGCTCTATTTCAGTCGTTGTCTATACATTTAATAGAAAATATGAAATCTCACTCACTTGTGATCTTTCCAGGTTGGTTATACTGGCTGAGGAGGGTGGTATAGAGGTCTTTCCTTTGCTCCTCACAGTGACTCTCTTGGACCTGTCACCACACATTGGCCATGGTGTTGCCCTCAGTGCGATCTCTCATCAGGCGGATCACCTGCTTGTCCGCACCGCGCCTGAAATTAGAAAGCATCATCCTTACATTTTTTTCCTATTCGTTGTTATGCATCACCTCAGGTTGCACAGCTTCTGCTGTTGCTGCTGATGTCGTAGCAGTGTCCTGACGTGGCTGAAGTGCTGCATTTGTCACATCAGCAACGGTCACATCTGCAGCAGTCACACGTGCACCTGTCACATCAGTTGTCCTCTCACGCTGAACATGAGGAGCTGATACAGGTACCTTAAAAATAATCAGTGCATTAGTGTAAACTTTTATAGTGGCACAGCCTGCACATTCTTTTTGGTTTTCAATGCTTGGGTGTTTCTGCTCTTTCTATTTCTCAGTGCCCTGCAGGTGGAGTATGGTGAGTATCGTGTGCTCATATGTGTTTCTGCTGCATGATGCATAGGGTAATGGGCAACGCTTCAGTGAACAGTCTTTGAGTTAAGCACAGTTTTGTCCGCATTGACATCACCAGCAGATGGCGGAGTGGTGTCCAAGTGGCCTCTTCCTCAGGTCTTCTTTCTCTGTCCCCTGCGTCTCCAGCCGAATGAGACAAAACAAACACTCAGGTATGCATATGTCATTCAAAAGAGCAATTAATACATATTATGCTGCAATATGATTATGCAAAGTCCTTGTAAAGTAATACACCTTGTGTTTCAAATGTAGCGAGAGCTTCAGCCAGCACAGCATCATCCTCCCAACTGGTGTCATCTTTGGATGCCGATGAGCTGGAGTTGGCAGTTGCTGCAGGAGGGCCCACATTCTGTCGAGGTGCCTACAAAACACAGTTGCATTTCAGTGTAAAAGTTAACAGCACACACTGTTGCACTGTTTACTAAAGTTGTCTTAACCTACCTCTTTTTCAAGAATATATTGCCTGAATCGCTTAAGGGACTTTGTGTTGATGTCATTCTCTTTCATCACCACCCATTGTTTTACAGAACTGTAAGCTTCCTGGGCCATCTTCCTCTCACGGGCATCAACAGCTTGAGGGTCAGCTTGAAGTTTTCTGTGCAGGCTGTACCACTGCCAAATCTCCTGAAACGTGAAGGACTTGAAGCGGCCCTGTCCATAAATGGCCCTGTCCACAAACATCTCTAGATAACAGGAGACCGGCGGGAAGAACTGTACATATTTAGGCAGGTTATCCGTAACCCACTCCTCATTGATAGGCCCTCTCTCTGGGCGACGTTTTTCTTTCATGTGGCGATCAAAGAGACAGAATATTAGATAGCGTTATTAATTTATGGGCGTAAAATGAGCAAAATTGTATTCTTTCTAGAGCAGCACACTTAGTATTTAATAAATCCGACATCAATTTCCACCAGCCAGTGGAAGCTTTTGCCGTTGTATTTGCCAAAGGTGAGTATTAATTTCCCCAGCCACCGCACCTCCGTCGGAGTTGTAGTGATTGGGTGGCATCTCTTTTTAGCTGGAGACAGAAATGGAAATGCATTTAATGACAAGCAAACGAGTTTGATGAGTATGGGGCCATAGGGTTAAAACATATTTTAATGCCAAGGCATTACCTTCCCCTCAAGCAGTCTTGTGATGTCTCAGACCCACGTCACTCGTGTCAGATGATTTGGCCTGCTTGGCCTGCTTAGTAGCTTTAAGAAGGCATTGTTGCCTATCTTGTGTCAAGAATGCATAAAACAGGTTTCAGTAGATCCATCACTGGTCTCTTGTGTGCAAAAGCAAACAAATGATCACCTACATGGTATTGTTGTTGCCGTTGTTAATAATAATAATAATAATAACAACAATAATCATAATCATAATAATAATGATAATGATGATAATAATAATAATAATAATAATAATAATAATAATAATAATAATAATAATAATAATAATAATAGTAAACAGGTAATAAGACAACAATAATAAACAGGTCTATAGGAAAGACTGTCTCACACAATGATTACATAGACTTAATGACACACTTGAGCTCTAAGATATAAGCATATGTTAAGGTTAAAGCATATATTAAGCAATTAGTGTATTCATTAAAGCAAAGGTAAATAACAGTAAACACGGGGGCGGGATGTAGCAGACTCTAAAACTGTAGACTCTAACCCAGGGGTGTCCAAAGTTTTTGCAAAGAGGGCCAGATTTGGTGAGGTGAATATGTGTGGGGGCCAACTTGACATCCTTTGAACCATTAAAATGAAATGCAAATAAACTATTTAATACATTTTTTATTGCAAGTCTGTCTGGGGAAAAAAAAAAAAACTTTCAGGAAGCTTAAACATCATTTGAAACATTGCATATTACTCACTGTTAAATTATCACTGTAAACTCCAAAATTCAACACTAACAATTCACTGAGTGAATTTAGAATGTATTCACCTCAGATAATTAAACAAACAACTTGTCTGCACTAATGTGAAGTGTGATACTGGGATCTTGACTGCATTAAATAGGCCAGGTCTGGCTCAAAGACAGTGGTTTTGATGCGAGTATGTCACGCAGGTGAGAATCGCTTAGTCTTGTCCTGACGCGGTTCTTGTTAAAATTCATAACCGAGAATGTCTTCTCGCACAAGTAGGTCGAGCCAAACAAGCTCAGCATTTTCTTCGCAACTGTTCGAATCTCTTGAAACCGGCCTATATCCTGCTGGCGGTAGAAAGAGGGAGCTGTTGGTGTCGACTCCGACACTCAGCGTCACACTGGAGATCAATGAGTTCCAGCTGCAGGTGGTCTGGAGCGTCATCGGGATTTACGGAAAAAGGAGAGAGAAAAAGCGTGATCTCTTTTTCAATAGCTGCACAATCCCAAAAGCGCTGTTGAAACTCTTCAGCCTGGGATGAGATTACTGCTGCATACCTTCTCATTTGCGCACTGATATTGTTCTGTGGAAAACTGGTCATTATTTCCTGCAGCGCGGGGAAGTGTGTATTGGGCTGAGTTTGTGACAGGTGCCTTTGGAAAAGTTGCAGCTTGGTCCCAAAGGCTTTGATGTGTGAATACAGTTCGCTCACCATTGCATTTTTCTCGTGTTAAGCGCGTTCAGATGCCGTGTTATGCCAACTAAAAATCCCAAATCATCCAACCAAACAGGATCAGATAGTTCTGGCATCGGTTGTCCCTTTTCTGCTAAGAATTGTCCGATTTCCTCCCTAAGAGAGTAGAAGCGCTGCAGTGCAGACCCCCGACTGAGCCATTTTACGTCATTGTGATACACAACATCTCCGTATTCAGCTTGGATGTCAAGTAGAAACTGTTGAAACTGGCGGTGGCACAGGGCTTTAGAGCGAATATAATAGCCTTTATTACCGGCTTCATAACATGATCATATTTCAGATGTTCGGCGCAGAGAACTTGTTGGTGAATAATACAATGAAGTTTTATATTACCTCCTTCTTTGCTGACTTTGTCACAGACGAGGGTTGATAATCTACTTCTCGTGCCAGCCATGGCAGGTGCACCATCCGTAATAATCCCAGTGACTTTATTCCACGGTAGTTTCATGTCATCAACGACGGAACAAACAGAAACAAATACATCTGTTCCTCTTGTTTGGCCCTTAAGGCTCTGGAGATCAAGTAGCTCTTCGCTCACGTTCATTTTTACGACAAATGTTCTCCACCATTTTCATCACACAGTCTTTTATAAATTCACCCTCAGTAAAAGGTTTGCAGTGCTTTGCAATCAGCGTTGCCACCTCGTAGCTTGCCTTTGTGGCATTTTCATTCGACTCACGGGCTCTTGTGAAAAAGCGCTGCTGGGCCGTTAAAACAGCTTCCAGTTGCTTCAATTTGTCGCTGCGTTCGTTCCCAGTTAGCTTGTCATAGTTAGCATGCTTTGTCTGGTAGTGCCTCTTAATATTGAATTCCTTGAAAACAGCTATAGCCTCTTGGCAAATTAGGCAGACACAGTTGTTGCTTATTTCAGTGAAAAAATATTCCAATTTCCACTTCTCCTTGAAGCGGCGGCCCTCTGTGTCAACTTTTCTTTTTTTAGTTGCAGTTGCCATTTTGGAAATGGGCTGGAAAAAGTCAAGGTTCGCGCGGTTAGGGTGCGGCCACATGGCTGCTATCATCTTCTGGTGAAATATAAAATAGATTTTGTTGGACATATATTTTTTTGGTTTGTTTTTTGTACGTGCTGGTGGGCCGCATATTATTGATTTTATGAAGGAGGCTGCGGGCCAGTGGGAATTTGAACACGCCTGCTCTAACCCAATCAAAACGTTATCATTCTAGCAACTGTAGACTTACTGTAGACGCCAGCCCATGGGCCAGCCAAGTTTGTCGACACTGTGGCTCCCCCGCCCCAACCCAAGTCCCGCTCGCATAATGTTAAGCGCTGCTTATTCACCCTATTACGCCCCGCCCATTTTTAACGGCTTTTTTCTTCCGCTTTGTGTATGATCTTCCGGTCAGCTAGTTCCGGTTAGCTAGTGTAACCTAACCTTTAGTGTGACCTTTAAGATGGATGTTACCTGGGCAGAGACAAGCGATGCTGTTCGTAGTAGTGGAGGTGAAATTTTACAACACCCTAGTCAAATAAAAGAGTGGATGGACGACATGAGGAGATGGCCCCCTGTGATGCAGTCCCGGCTCCAGCTCAGTACAGAGGGGGGGGCAGCTGAAAACCGAGGGGGGGCGGTGAGTCACAGCATCATGTGACATGTCACCGGCGGTGACATGTCACATGATGCTGCATAGAATGAGAAAACATAACAGAGCAACATCAAAACAGACTCCACAGATCAGAGGCGCTGATCTAACATATCCAACAACGTATGATCAATAACCACATTGCTAACAAACAGTAGCAACAATACAAATGATAAAATAACCAGCTCTTGCCTTCAGTAGAGTTGCAGTCTCCTCTTTCCTGACGAGTGGAACCTCCTCAGCAGCATCTCCTTCCATTCATCTTTGAATTTCCTACTGAGGTCATTCTCAAAGGCCAGCTGGATGAGATGGGCTTTGCGTCGATGCAACATGCTGCGTCTGTGCTCACTAAATACATTCTTCAACGTGGAGAACGAGTTTTCACATGTAGCAGTTGATGCCCCGAATGTTAGTGCGTGTTTGAATGCTGTCATTACCGCTGGCATGGCACTTAATACCCTGGACTCCTTTGCAACAAGGTGACTCAAAGTCACTCTCACTTCTCCCTGGCCTGTGCACCGGCTTTTCAAAAACTCTCGCGCAACTGTGAACTGTGCCTCAACCATGTCTGTGTTTGTTAAATCCAGTAGTGGTTTCACTTTCTCAGCCTCCAGGAAATTCACACTGGCGGGGTCCAAAGCGTCCAAAGCTGACATATATTTCCCGTTACGCTCGCTGAAACGTGCAGCCATTTCACTCAGAATAGAGTCGATGATGCCAAAAAACAGCCGCTTGCACTCTTGTTGAATGTCCACTTCGCGCTGCCCAAGGCTTTCACTCACCACGTAGTCTTGTAGCGTCCTGGTGGCCTGCCGCTGCCGTTTTGGAGGAGCAGGCACGCCGGCGCCATCACCTGCATCGCTGTCAGACCACAGTTTCTGAAATTCCGCATCTGATCGTAGATCCTCTATGCAAGAAGAGGCACTTTGAATGAGCTGGACTGCAGTGATTAGATCTGTTTCTTCGGCTTGCAGCATCCGATTGGCTGGGTCCATCAGCCCCAATAGTTTGTGCATCACACCGGTGAGAAATGTGAAGCTCCGTTCTGTAATGGCCTTGTGAAGTCCAACAGATTCAATTTTCACATCAGCACTTGCTCCCATGGTTCCGATCTCTTTCAGGAAGTCCACCAGTGCAGTGTGTGACTTCAGCACCACAGACACCTATCAAGGTGTCCGGTCCATCGCTGCTCTAACAGCCTTTTAAGCTTCTCTCCTTTGTACTGTGCGGCTACAGTGGGCTTTTTCATAAATTTATAAAGGGAATTGCACACTTCAAAAAAATCCCCAACTGCACTCTCTGAGGAAATAGCATGCACGATCACCAAATGTAATTGGTGGTTGAAACAATGGATGTAAGGCACTTCTCTGTTTAACTTATTTTGAATAAGCTTCTGCATGCCTCCCTCTCGTCCCGACATGACGCTGGCTCCGTCATAACACTGACTAAGAATTTTGCTTGCGTCAAGGCCAGCATTTGACAGTTCATCAAGCACAACATTAGTGAGTGACTGGGCATCACATTTGTCCGTTGTCTGCATTGATAACAGCCTCTCTGGCATTTTGTAGTCCTTGTCCATATAACGCACAACTATAGATACATTTTCACTGCCTGTCGGGTCTTTAGTCCCATCCACCTTGAGTGTAAACCATGACTCCCGACATCTTTAACAATTTGCTCTGTTACGATCGTGCTCATCAGTTCAATGATGTGATTTTGAATATCATGTGATGTGCAAGTTGCGTTTTTTGGAATTGTACTGAAAGCCTTTGCAAGCTCTTGGTTTTGCCTCAGCGTGTAACCAAACAGGGAGAGAAACATTCCGCTTCCCAGTTCATCTCTGCTAATGACTGAATCCACTTCACCCCTCAGTGGCAGTTCGTTTGAGACAAGAAATCCAATTATGTCAACAATTGCAGACACATACAGGCGGTTTCGCGCAAGCTGATGAGAGTTAACCATGGTTGAAATTTCACTGCCTGTGTTGCATCGCATTTCCTTCTCTTTCCAGCTACCATTGCATGCTTGATGCTCTTTGCTGTTACTGTGCCTGCTAAATCCCTTTGCCTTATCATTAGCATGCTTCCAATTAGTATATCCAGTTCTTGTGAAAACGGAGTCACTCCCTCCAAATTTCCTGCAGGGAAAACAAAAGGCTGCATCCAATTGCTGCGAATATTCAAGCCAGTCTCTCTCGTTGTACCAATTAGCCGAAAATGACCGTTTACAGTCATTATTATGCTGTTGCTTCTTTGGAAACTGCCTGAGATGAACCTGAGCTGGCTTGTCAACTCCGAGGTCCTCTGGTAGGCCTAAACCATGCTGTGAGTGCGACAGCGGGCTCTCCGTTCCCAGTGAACCCAGCTCACTCTCCTCACTGCGAGGCTGAACCCGCGGCTCCTCCCTCGGCAGGTGTTCCTTGTCCTCTCCGGTGCTCCTGCTGCTGCTGCTGCCAGGCGGCGGTGATGCCGCCGACGGTGTGGTTGTTTCTGGCTTTTTCAGCCATTTGCGAATATCCATTCTGTCCATAGACAGAGATGTATAAAATATTCTGAATGTCCGCTTGAATTAGAATAGCTGCTACGTTGCTTCGTTTGTTTTTGTTTTATGGCGGGAATCGGGATGACGCACTGACCGTCAGTAGGCTAACCGTCAATTTGACGTAGCCTAAACTGCGTAAATTGCAAAGCTGTTTTTTTATTTACCCATGCTGTTCATTTTGGTTTGTCAGTGGAGTTTTCTGTTGTTTTTAACACATCATAAACTGTTGTAATAAAACTAAAAACAATAAAAAATACATTAAAAAAATTTTGATTTAGGGGGCGGACAGTCCGCGTGAGGGGGCGACGCCCCCCCGTGACGCCGGGACTGCTGTGATGTACGGCGATATTTTCAATCATATGGTTTTATCTGTAGGCGTAGACGGGGCTTTGATGAAAAACTTTAAAAGCACCGAAGCATACCAGTACCTGCACAGCGGAAAGGTCGGTCGCGTCCTGCTTCATAAACTCGATGATACAAAGTTATTTTTAAAAGCCAACGTAAGCCCAAGCCAGATGCAACCCAGTGTAAAGTAGGCTCAGGTTGTCATTTCGCACAAGCTCTTGATATTTTGCAGTGCTCGCTGAGCACTGGGTTGCCTGGTCACACAGCAGAGGTTGGTGAAGTAAAGGTCTTGCAGCATAGTTGTGATCGGTCATGCATTGATCCTCCCACTGCGTTCCGATGTCGCGATGTCCATCACCCTCCGGCTCGAGCTCAGGCTCAGCCTCAGCAGCATTGCTGGTTGATGCCTCTATGAAAATAATGACTCAGTTAAAACTAAGATGTATCCGTGTTGTCATGGCTTAACTAAGGTTAACACTATTTTGAAAACATTTACTCCTAAACTACAATCGTTTAAAACTGTGTTGACAAGCAGTCGGTAACAGAATGTTACCACAGCTACTAACTCGCGTTATGGCAAAGTATGTTCTGAGAACTTACCTGATTGCCTAACAAGCTGTCGTCGCGGACGTCGCACCGGAGCTTCATACCCAAGCCATTTCTCGGGATACGGGTGTTGGGTAGTAGGTCTACCATCCACAAAATGAAACGAACAGACATAGGGTCTTTTTGGAGTTTTTTTTAAGTGAAGTGCCCTCAGCCAAAGACGCCGGTCTTCCTCAACGCTAGGAGGCGGATATAGATGAAACGATGGCCCACAGCATTCAATTCGCTTCTTCCCGTGAGTAAAACACTCTTGCTGAAGAGACAATCTTCTTTTTCTCCAATTGTTATGGCAACCACGGACTGCACAAATTATACTCGTCATTTTACCTGACTTCTTTTTGCCCTTGCTTTTAATGTTAGCGAACGCCTCAGCTGTTCCACCGGAAGTACTAGCACAAAATAAACAAGATGGCTCCGCCCTTGTAACCATGGAGAATAGGGTGAATAGAGACGCTAACGTCAGTTAGCTAACGTTAACGTTGCCTCAGTGAAATTGTCACGCTCGCGGACAATTTTCTTTCACACGTATCGAAGAGCAAGCAACAATTCGAGGAGCGTTTCCGATAAACCAGCACTATTTAAATGACAACAGATAATTTATACTGACTTACACGGAATACGTCAAAACACTCGTTCAATCACTGGTTCCAGTCTATCTCCGTTCGCTCATCTGTCACTCGGCCCCCGATTGGCCGTCTGCCGTTAGACCCGGCACCACTGTAGACAGTTAGGCCTCGAAATTGGCCCAGAGTCTATAGTCTACAGTGGGCACCGTAGCTATTCAAATGGCGGCCCACGGGCCACATGCGGCCCAGAGGCAACACCCGAGTGGCCCAGCCCGTGGTCCCACCAGAAAGGCAGAGTGAGAGCCGCATATTCAAAATAAATAAAAAACATTTCGGGAGCCTTTAAAAATCCCTACAGTCATACAGACCTTGAATGCAACACTCGCGTATCCTAGCAACCCATAAGAACGCGTTTTTGTTGACAGAAGTGGTAGGCCTAGTAGTCGCCGGTAGTAACAAACATGTCTTTCTCAAAGCAGATACGTAGCCTACAGTTGAAAATGAAAACCGTCGGTTTAACCCCACCTGGACTGATAACTATCTATTTATATTACCGCCAAGTTTAAATGCCAAACCGATGTGTTTAATCTGTAATGAGTGTGTCGCGGTTCTAAAAGATTACAACGTGCGGAGGCACCACGTTGAGAAACACCCGACTTTCCGCGCAAACACACAACTGGCGAGATACTGTTTGAGAAAATTTCAGCTTTTTTCAAAGACACTGGTCTGGATATGAAGCGTGTGTGTATGCTTGTGACTGATGGGGCACCATCTATGGCAGGAAAAGTGAATGGTTTGGCAGCACGTTGGTCTGCTGTTACACCAAGGATGATATCCTTGCACTGCACTGTGCATCAGACGGTGTTGTGCGCAAAACTAAGCGGGGAGCTTAAAACGACAATGGACAGCGTGATGGCAACAATTAATTTTATCCGCTCCACATCAAGCCTCCAACACCGCTTATTCCGCATGCTGCTGTCAGAAATGTCCGCTGAGCACCACGACCTGCTTCTTCACAATGACATCAGAGGGCTGTCCAAAGGCAGAGCACTGGAGCGTTTTTGCAATCTCAGAGAGGAGATCACAACTTTTCTCCGCAGCAGCAAGCAGAAAAAGGCAGAAACACACTTAAATCGCATACTGGACGACAACTTCATGGCCCATGTCTGCTTTCTGAGCGACATATTCAAACACCTTAACAACCTAAATGTGGGACTACAAGGCAGAGACAAAACTGTCACTGAACTTGTGGAACAGACGCGCGCATTCCAAGTCAAATTGGACCTTTTCGCGACTGACTTGACCACAGGCCGGATGCTGCATTTCTCGACACTCCGCAACTGCATCTCATCCCCGGCACAAATCGCGGATACGATGAAAGAATTTATTGCGAGGTTGAAAAAGAACTTTGTCAGTCGATTCGATGTACTTCCTCTGCCCACAGAGGTGATGGACTTTGCCAGAGACCAGTTCACCGCTGCAACAGGAGGGGACTTATCCACCAGAGCAAAGGACGTGGTCCCTTCCATTGACGAGGGGAAATTCATTCTCGAGCTAGTTGACATGCAGTCCTCCATAACCATGGCACGGGAGCTTCGCACTCACGGGCCTGCAAAGTTTTGGACTGATGTCAATGTCCATCAGTTCCCTAATGTTAGGAAAGTAGCAGTTATCATGCTCAGTATGTTTGGATCAACATACACCTGTGAATCAAGCTTTTCACACATGAACACAACAAAAAGCAGCTCTCGCTGCTCTCTGACTGACAGCACTCTTCACCAATGCCTTCGGATTGCATTAACATCATATGAGTCAAAAGTCAATGCTCTTGTTCAGAACAAAAAATGTCACTTCTCCCACTAAGAAGGTCATCAGATTATAGATTACATATCAACACCGATCAGCCATAACATCATGACCACTTGTACAATCTAATGTGATCAATACAACAGCTCTGCCATTAATTCTGCCTTTGCAAAGATAATAATAATTAATTAAACTACATGGTGATTATTTAAGTTGTATTTTGAACTGGTGTTGAACTGGAGTGCATTATCTTGAGAGGTGTCTCCATATTTCTGGCCCTCTGAATCTTAGTAGGGTGGCCTAAAAGAGACAATAGTAATCACCAAATTAATATAATTTAATTTGGTCATAATGTTATGGCTGATCTGTGTGTGTGGGATGTGTAACAAAGCCATGCCTAATCACACGTGTTCCCTCAGTGTGCAAGTAGTAGACGTTGTATTCATGTGTTATTTACTGTTAGTTACTGTTATCACTTGTGTGGGTTTATGCACTGATAGCTTTGATAGAATTGATGGTTCCTTTTAATTCTGTTACATGCACTTTGTGATGTGCCTGGGTCATATATGACCAAAATATATTTTTTTGTTTCAAAATGGATACTGGTGTTATTTGTAATACTTTGCACTATTTAATTTTATGTACCTTGACATGTTCCTGGGTAAGATGTGAGCAAATTTTTTATTTTATTCCTAAAGGGAAACAAACGTTACTGCGAATGTGCACTAGTTTGTTTTTATGCACTTTGAGATGTTCTTCGGTCAGGTATGACCAAAATGTTTATTTTTTTATTTCAAAAGTGGAAAAAAGTGTTGCTACTGCCAAAGATTTTGCGTAGTTATAGCTTTTTTATTTTTGTATGTACTTTTGATGTTCCTGTGTTAGATGTGACCACATTTAAGAAGGAAACAATGAATAAATATTAGTTGTTTTTCAATACATTAATTTGTGTTGTTTTAAAATGTGTTATTACCTGCTGCTTACTGGCTGCCGAGAATGTCTGGCCCAGCTCAATATCTTGGTTTGAAAATTTGGCCCAACTAAATTTGTAATTGAATAGCCCTGGTCTACAGTCTACATTGCCAATGCACATCGCCCGCACCGACATCTGCGAGTTCGGGATTGTTACACTCAATAATGACAGAGGGAACAAGGTGGCACAGAGTTACCATAGTTAATCTCATGTGGTAGCTGACATTCATTTGCAAATAAAATCCTTAAATAAAATTAATGCCATTTTGTCGAAATGAAGAAGAGGAGGGCAAGGAGCTGTAAACTATTTAGCTTATCCATTTCTACCCATTCTTATGTTATATGTTGTGCTGAGGATTATATTTGATCTTTATTTAATATCCTCTCTTCTGGTTTACGTGTGTTTGCAGCCCTTTTAACATTCACAGGTGCTTTATCACAAGTTTCATGACGTTGTCAATCAATTTGTCCATCACATCTTAACATCATCCTTTTTTATTTTCTGTTTTAATTAATGCCATAAAATTCACTATATATATAATCCCCTAAGCATACAGTAGCAGACTGTGCAGATAAATAAAATAAAGATAGATAAAGTGGTCCATGGTTCCTGTTTTAAAGTGTAACACACTATCATTCTCTGTTCAAAGGAGACTGACACAATTGATGATCATGTCTTTCATTAGTCTTTTACAATGAGGTGAGGTGATACTAGTGAGGGCTAAATAAGATGATATGATTTGAGATAAGAAAAGGATGTGCCAGGGAGAGAATCTACAGACAGAGAGAGAGAAAGGGAAAATATCATCATTTTTATTTGTATGATTTAAGTCATCTGACGTCTGCATCTTAAGTTATCATAGAAACAAGCCTAGCTAACTAAGCCAAACGTGGTAGAGGCATTGCCTTGTGCCCACTAAAGATATGTGATTTTGGATGTGAAACTGCTTTATTTATTCTCTGCCTGTGTGTGTGTGTGTGTGTGTGTGTGTGTGTGTGTGTGTGTGTGTGTGTGTGTGTGTGTGTGTGTGTGTGTGTGTGTGTGTGTGTGTGTGTGTGTGTGTGTGTGTGTGTGTGTGTGTGTGTGTGTGTGTGTGTATGCACCTGAAAGCATTTTTGGTAAACATGTGGCAGAGTGCAGGTGTGCACCTACAAGAGGATATAACACCATGACAGCTTGCTTGGAGCCCTCTCTTTCAGGTCACCCCTCCCACACCCCAGTCATCAGCCGACATGATGGGCCATGTCCTGGCCTGTGCCACGCTGACCTGCCGCATCGTGTCCAGCCTCTGGCCTGGCAGCTGCAGCTGGGGCTGGATGGCGTGGTACATATGCTGTGTGTCTGAGGCCATATGGACATCAATACCCACAGCCTCCACCTCACCCCCGCCACCTGCCTCCTGTCCTTCTCTCAGTCCTCTCCTCTTTCCTTCATCTTATTTCCTTGCTTTCTTCTTTTCTCATATCAGACTAATTTATTGACGTGTCAGGTCTCCTGCAGTACAACACAAACAGAGAGATGTGAAAAGCAGAGAAAAAGTATTGTCTTTTGTTTAACTCTCTGGGAGTCGAAGCTTGCTGTGCGTGTGTTCTCCTTTGAGATGAGGGAGAAAAGAGAGAATGAGCCCTTCAGGACATAAAGGCTTCAAAACACTCTCACCAACAGCAGTTTGGATACAAAAGTGTGAGGAGCACAAAACAATCCACATGGAGTCAAATCAAGAAAATGGCAAGCAGGATTTCCTCTTTGGAATAATAAAGCTTTTTCGAGACATGGAAAAAGAGAAATTTCATAAGCTCAACATAAAAATCTTGCAATGCTCGAAGAGTAATGGGACATGTCAGTGTAACAGCTCTAGACTGCAGGATCTATTGCTACACCAACATACAAGAAACATTCTAAATTATGAGGGCTTTTAAAAAGGTTTGGGAAAAGATATGTCAATATTTCAAACTGGATTAAGGCTTCACTATGTGACGACCACACAAAGACTTTCAGAATGAGCAACTCTTAAATGCATATTAACTGAGGATATTAATTTGTATCTGTAAACCTGTAAGTCCTGTAAACGTGTTTACCACTTTCAAATGTTTTATTATGTTCATTCAATGTTTTCCTACACATTCAGATATTACTATCACTAGATTTGGGTGTAAGGCGTTACAAAAGTAACGTAATGCGTTAAAAAAAGTAACGCATTACGTAGCTGTAACGCAGTAATATAACGCATTACTTCTGAAATGTCGGTAATATAATATCCGTTACAATTCTCAGTAACGCAGTTACAACACGTTTTAACCCGAAATGATGTGATGTTTTGTTTCTAAGAATTCACAAACATCGCGAGACATTCTGACACCAGAGAAATAATTGTGTAGGTAGAATAGTAACTCAGTAAGCCTGTTTACTATTGGTTAAGAGGGCTGCAGAAACAGATTCGCAATGGAGAGCTGCAGGCTTGGAGAAAAGAAAAGAAAAACACAGGAGTGCGCGCAGGCCAAAGCAACAGAAGGTCACTTTCTGTCGGGCTGCATGCCTCTTGAACCCCGAGAAGTTCAGAGGCTCGTGGCAGAGTGTTGAAGATCTGCAGCCTCTCTCCTCTATGGAATCGCCGGCTTTTAGAAAGCTTGTCAGCCAATCCCCGTTAACACACCAATGACAAGGTGAGCTAACATTGCTAAAGAGACTTGTTCATATACAGCAGGTTACAGGGCCGTGTAGACTAACTTGTTAGTAATAACATACAGACGTAATGTTACCGGTGTCACATATTATTTAGCTCACTTAAACGGAGCATACGTTTAATTTCAGCATACTGCCATAGATAGCTTTAATTAATGAGCTGCAATAAACTACATTTTAGCATTTAAAGCCATACTTTTGCAGTTATTTTTGGTGTAAGTAACTCAAAGTAACGCAAAAGTATTGTAACGCATTACAGTTCAGAGACAGTAATAATGTAATGTAACTTATTACTTTAAAAAGACAGTAATAAGTAATATGTACTGAATTACATTTTGGAAGTAACTTGCCCATCACTGACTATCATACAGCTACAATCTGTATATCCTCCCTGACCTGCTATGAGTGATTCCACCCATGGAAAGAAATCGAAGAGACTGAAAGGGTTTTTGAACATTGCAGTATGTAAAGACATTCTAGTAGAAACAAAAACGTGAAACGTGTGTGTGTTTCATTAAAACCAGGCAGCAGGGGAACATCACCGAACCTCGAGACATGATCACCCTCATAGTGAAAACACAACTGCTGATTTCTTTCAGCAGAAAGTCAGCAATGTAACAGAACAGATCAGAGTCCATCTATAACTGAGCAGGAGATGAAAATAAAGATAGCTAGATTCTCTTTCTTTTTATGACTTCTTTTTAAAAAGCCCTGTGTGACCTTCAGTGACACACACACACACACACACACACACACACACACACACACACACACACACACACACACACACACACACACACACACACACACACACACACACACACACACACAAACACCGGCACACTCACGTCACACAGAAAACACAGTGCTACAATTCCTTCACTGAGGTTGTTTGTAGAGATTGACAATTCAGAGAGACTGATAAAGATAAACTGAAATGTGTGACATAAATTATAATATAACTGCAACATAACAAAGCAGATTGTTTAAATGTTTAAATAGTTGGCAGTGGATAATAAGGCGACATGTTTTGAGAAAATTAGTTCTTCACCTTGAAACGGATGCAGTCACTTTGGCAGATGAAGGGACACTGATTCTTGTATTCATTGTAAGCAGCTCACCACACACACACAAACAGACACACACACACACACACACACACACACACACACACACACACACACACACACACACACACACACACACACACACACACACACACACACAGCTCTGCACCATGTGTCCTCAGTGCCCTTGTGTGACTGTGGCTGCACCCCGCTACTCTTTATGGGTGTGAAGTGGAAATAATTGGCTGGCTGGGCTGGGAGAGGTCAGAGAGAGGGGGTACAGAAAGGAGAGAAAGTAGAATATTTAAGGCCAAAGGAGTGTGCTTTCTTCAGGAGAGAGGAGGGATAGATTAATGGATGCTCACGGAGGTGAAAAGAAACCACTCTCTCACCTCTGTCCCCTATCTGTTAATTAGGGTCACATGGTAGGAAAACACACACACACACACACACACACACACACACACACACACACACACACTCACACACACATACACACACACACACAATAAATATGTTAGCTGTGTGTTAATGTCTCCCCGTACGTCTTACTCTCCTGCCTTCTTTTTTTCACTCGTTCATTTAGCTCAAGTTTTAGTCACATTACAGAAAATCATTTCACTTAAAAAAAATTACTACTATGGCATTTTGCACAAAACATGGGTGACAAATAGGCATGGACAATGCACAACAATTCAAGTTTGATAGGCTTAGAAGTTGACAAATGTATTTGTTGCATTATTATGTATAGGATGTTTTTTTTCAGATTTCTATAAAGGTGTGTTTTTTTAGATCGCGACCACACACTTGTAAAAAACACACATTATAAAGTCAGGCAACACTAACCCGGCTTACTGTGATGCTGTTTGTATTACCTTACTTTAATGACCAATTCGTTCACTGTTATTAATCATTGTAAAAAGGCACATATGTAGCAAAAATGTTAAATATATTTAAATAGTATGTAAATAGTTGTATTGCACATGGTTCACATTGTACGAAATATTGCACTACAGATAACAAAGTGCACTATGCATTGTTAAAGTAGGTAGTGGAAATGGTTAGTGTCAGTGTCTGTGTCAGTATTAAGTCAATAGCCCTACATTATTTGATATGTTTAGGTCGTTCAAGACTCTGCAGAGCAAAGTGCACCTGCTGGATTGTATGGAAGTATGGATGTAGGAAGGGGCAATATTTTTCAATGTAGGAAGGGGCGATATTTTTCAAGTTTGTAATACTCTTATCAATATATGACTTAACAAATATGCTTTATATATTCTCAATAAAACAACCTGAAACCTCTCTCTCTCTCTCTCTCTCTCTCTCTCTCTCTCTCTCTCTCCCAACCCTGTCTACTTCTAACCCTGAGCCAGTTGCTCAAACAGACAAGCCTGTTTCCATTGTCAAACGACAGGGCAGCTCACTTCTGTTGTGTTCTTGAATTTTTCTACGAGGCAAGGAGTCCAAACGAAGTAGTAAGGTTATAATAAAGCAGATTTATTTTCAGCTTTGATGAAGATATACATTCTCAATATTGAGGTTTCTGGGTTTAGTGAGCCACAGACTGCAAGCAGGTTCTGTCTTTCCTTCCACCCAGAGCCTCGGCATGTGACATCACACAATATTTATACTTTGTGAAAGAGGAAAGGGGCAGTCCCTTTGACAAGATATATGTGTATGTTTGAGTGTGGTGCGTGTTGGTTTCTGTTTGGAGGACAGGCAGAAGTCCTTATCTGGCATCCAAGATTTCCGGGTCTGGATTAGGGGTGTTGCAATACACCGGTATTTACGGTAACTGTGATATTTAAAACAATGAAATATTGACGATATGTAAATAATACACATATGATAATATCGTACACAATCAGGGCTGGACTGGCATCTGAAAAGGGCCCGGGCACTTTTGATCACCCAAGGGCCAAGCGCCATTTTTATATATATATATATATATATATATAGCTTACTGAATGGAATCCCCCCCCCCCCCCCCCCCCACCAAAACGTTTCTAGTTGTCTAGGCATAAACTGTAATGCAACTTCAGACAGATCAAAAGAGCGTAAGCTAGTCATTATGTCTAACAGTGGTTTTTTTTCGGACACTCGTCATTTTTTTCACCACAGCAAAACCAAGTGACCGCTTCTTATTGCTTAGGCTTCCAACATAACTTGTTAAAGTTCCGTGTACAATACGCCTTGAAACATCCAACTGCGTTGTCTCAACCATGAAGAAATTGAAACATCCATTGCTTTAATGCTTTCCAGAACACAACGTGGTGAATGGTAGGATAGCCTATCCATGACCACCACAGGAAAATGCAACTCATAAAGACACGATTAAAATATCAGATACACATTGCCAACAACAAAGCTAATATACCATGTTTTTACATGTCATGCAAATTGGAGTGAGCGCGTAGCTATCAGCTATCAGCTATTCCTAAACAGTAGCACGGCTAGTCAGCTTCTTACCTATCCATCTACCGTGCAAATAGGCAGAAAACTTAAGATAATACGAGATGTCTTGATAATGACGTGGCATGCCATTACAGAAGGAAAATATTACAAAAATACATTTTGTATAAAATCACAGTTGCACAAGACACGACAAGCAGTAGAGTAGAAATAAGATATTTGTTGGATTTGAGAAAGTGAAAGGGGGGATGCCATAACTAACACGCACTAGCAATTACAAGACACAGCACATGTCGTCCTTGTGACAGCTGACAGCTCAAGACAAATGGAAGATTTCTATAAGCTGTCAAAACAATACAAGAAAGGTGTACGAAAATAAATCGGTACATATTTGTGACTGATTTGAGAGAGTGGGGGCGACACATTTAGTCTTAGTTTCAGGCAATAAATGGGAAAAACGCCGAAGCAGTGAATAGCTAATCTGCCTAGCTAGCTAGGGTATTTCTAGACGGGACGGCACTAGCATAACTTCAAACACATCACATGACCTTGTAACAGCTCGACAAATGGAAGATTTATATATGCTGGCGCAACATTACAAGAGAAGTGCATGAAAATATATCAAATGGGTACATGTTTGTGACTGATTTGATAAAGTCAGGATGACAACTTGGTCTCGGTTTCAGGCAATAAATGGGAAACGAAACGCCGAAGCGGTGAATAGCTACACTGCATTGGCTAGCTAGCGGGTGTGTTGAGCTGAATTCTAACCTCAATCTCTCCCTGCTGGGTCACGTCTCGTGACTCTCATCTCTCCGTCTCCTCCTCCTCTGGTTCCCCGGCTCGAACCACCATCTCCTCCGCCTCCTCCTCCTCTACATTCTCCACCACCTGTGCGCTCGTTGTCGTTGTACCGGCGGCCCCACCGCCCGAACCCGAGGTTGAGCTTGTGCTTTTGAATAAGTCGGTGATTTTTGCACATTTTGCTGCTTCGTCTTTAAGTTTTTGCTTTCTCTTTTCCATTCGCTTCTCATGGCCACTCTTTTGTTTCTCCATCTCGCGACCTCTCTATCCTCCACCATTCGCTTACAAAATTTGAGGTGATGACTTGGGTCAAGTGAGGGCCTCTAGGGAGGGGCGGGCCTTCGAGAACCAAGGAATTTCATTGGACTAGCCAAATGTGCCTCAAGAGAAGCATCCAATGGGCCACGATGTGTCATGTTTTTACCGTCGCAATCAATAAAAAATATAATATATATAATGTATGTTTTGTTTCCGGCCCTGGGAAGGCCCAAAACGTTGGAGGGCCTGGCGGGATTTGCCCGGTACACCAGATAGCCAGTCCAGCCCTGTACACAATCCATTGTCAGTAACTATCAAGTTCAAACTCCAACCAGTAAGTGGCGATAACACTCATTAACACTGGTTGCGCCGGCCCGCCATAAAACAGAAAAAAGGAGACGCGGTAACTAGCTAGCTAGCAGCTACTAGCACAGTGTATGATGTGCAGTGTGGCTACTACTGTCACGCAAAACCATGTCGGAGGAGATTACAGAGGAGAGTGAGACACTCCCGCACCCAAAAAGAGTTGCCTCGCCAGTGTGGGAGTTTTTTGGATTTCGTAAACGGGGTGTTAGAGATAGAGAGACCCCAGTCCGCAAGAAGTGCCAAGCAACAGTAAGCGCAAACGGGGGCAATACTACCAACCTGTCCACCCACCTTTGCGTTGATCACCCTGCAGACTTCGCCACGGTATAGAGAGTAAGTTGCAGTTAGTTTGCTAGCCCAGAGAAGATAAATGTTACATTACGGTTTTAGTTGTGTTAAAGCTTAGTTATCATGGCGTTGGACTAAACAGTATTTTCTCTCCCCTGGTTATTTGTTAGGCAGCCGCAGCGTCAAAGAAGAGACACAGAGCCAGGGATTCAGGTCAGCTAACGGTGTTTGAGTCAATGGATAAGAAAAGGAAAGTAGACATGGCTAGTGCATGTCAGAATGAAATTATTGGCCTACTTTATAGCAAAGCATGGTGTCCTTAAGAATTGTTAGAGAGGCCAGGGTTTAAAGTAGCCTACTGATGACAACAGTTGCTCCAAAATACAAAATCCCAAGACAACAGTTTTTGTTGTTATTTTTGTACGCTAGGCACAAAATGCACAATAACTTAATGAATTTGACTGATAGCATTAATATTATTATTTTGTTAACATTTTCTATAGATATCACGATAATATCGTATCGTGAATTATTTTGGCCACGATAACCGTGGAGGGAAAATCTGATATGACAGCCCGAGTCTGGATCCTGTCATCTAAACCTCCCTACTCTTGCCATAAATCTCCTGTCATTTGTGAAGCACCCAGGGGCCTCTCTTGGGCCTCACTGCCTCCTCCAACAGCTCTGGAATGTGCAGTTAGTATTCACTGTGAATAAAGTAGCAGAATGCAGTTCCTTTCTTATATTTTAATCTACCATAAACTCTGTCATGAAGCGCACTTCTCTTCATAGTTTGAAATCCTCTCTGCTAGCATTTATATATACACATGTCTTTATGAGCAAGCAATAATAATTCAATAATATACTTCAGTATGGTTTAAAGTGTGTATTTATGCGTGTGTGTGTGTGTGTATGTGCGTGTGTCACGTTCTCCTCACACTGACTGATATGCTACATTCTCCTTATCAGAGCCCAGCCTCAGCTGAGCCTTCACAAAGAGAAAAGATTAGTGACTTGTAATGAGAATTCATGAGAAAGGGTTAATCTCTTTCGCTCCCTCACAAGCACTTTCTTCACTTCTCAGGAATAACAAAAAGACACAGATTCTATCTTAGCCTTCTGAACCACTTTTCTTTTTGATATTTTCAGCCTATTTGAAAAAGATGAGAGAGGGAAAAGTAATGTGTAGCTCAGTGAAAGTGGAGAGTTGTTTTAGCTCAGCCTGCTGATCACTGTTTAATTGTGTCAGCAAACAGTGTGCCAATGTGACCTTCTGCTGCTTCAAACCATTCCTTCTTTTGGAAAATGAGCCTGTATTCACAGGCTGGGAGCAGCAAACAAGCTCTTATTAAGACTCTATGAACCTAGAACAGGCTTTTGCAACATGTTTATCCCAGGTTTGTGAAATCTGATTGGAAAACTGAGTTCTCAAATAGAAACCAGCATGCTGAGGACTGTAAACATCTGATCCAGGTGTCCAATAATGCTGATCAGCAAGATGTTATATGTATAGAGTCTGACCAAACTGGTTTTAATGATTTATTCTACTGTCACAGGTGAGGTTTGGGTGTCCCTTTTGGAGAGACATGTAACATAAGCTAAGATTTCACAGCATGGTAACACCAAGTAGACTCAATTCTTGCAAGAGTAAACAGCGTTTGTCTTTGCAGTCACCTCGCTCAGTTATCCCTGATCCCTGAGCTGTAAACATTTTCTTACTCTAACCAGCCCTGTTTACTATTTGCCTCGTGTTCCCCTGCTGAAAGCATCGGCACCTGTTGTCACCAGCTTAAAAAGCATGCCAAATAAATACAGGTGTCATTACAAGTTAAAGACATAATGATTTATTAATGTTGAAAACAACTACAAAAATGAAAGAAAGAGACACAATGAGCCTAACCCCACCTACCGGGCTGCCGCAACAAAAAAAACCCCAATGAGATAAGATAAAATAAGATAAGATAAGATAAGATAAGATGTACCTTTATTAATCCCCATGGGGAAATTAAGTAGTTAAAGCAGCAACAGAATAAGAATGAAAAACAGGACAGTGGGGTTCACACAGGATAATAAAACAACAATAAAATGATGTACAGGTAAGTATATGTTAAGACAAACAACGGAATTAAGGACTTCAATAAACATACATTTTGTATCTGGACTGTTAAATATATTTACATTGATTGATGCGGGTAAAAGTTATTATGCAAAAGTGTAGGCTTAGATAGATAGAATTTGAGGATGAAACCCTCTTTATTTGTCACATACATGCACACAGCAGAGCACACAGTGAAATTATTCCTCTGCATTTAACCCATCCTAGTACTAGGAGCAGTGGGCAGCTATCGTGCAGCGCCCGGGGAGCAATGGGGAGGGTGGATTGGAGGTGTCCGGTGCCTTGCTCAAGGGCACCACAGCAGGGCCTAGGAAGTGAACTGGGACCTCTCCAAGTAGCAGTCCACTTTCCATATTTCAATTATGTCCGGGGACTTGAACCGGCGACCCTACGATTCCCAGTCTAAGCCCCTACTGACTGAGCCACTGCTGGACAGGCTTCATTTGGAGTCGGGGTTATTGTCAGTGAGTCACATGGTTAACCCCTTGTTGTGCAGCCTGATGGCTACAGGCACAAAGGAGCTTCCCATGTGCAGAGGTGGGATGAGGTGTGATGAGTCTGGCTGAACTTACTCCTCTTCTTCACTAGCTTTGCATGGAGGGGGTGGGAGGGGTTATCCAGGATACTGTCCAGTTTCCTCCTCGTCATCCCCTCAGCCACCTCCTCCATATTGTCAAGTTTAACTCCAACTACAGAGCTAGCCTTCTTCACAAGCTTGTTCAGCATGTCAGCATCCCTTTTGTTGGTGTTTCCCCCCCAGCACACCACGGTAAAGAAGAGCACACTGGCCACCACAGACAGTGTAGAACATCTGCAGCAGCCTCGTGCACACGTTGAATGACCTGAGCGTCCTCAGGAAGAACAGCTTGCTCTGTCCCTTCCTGAAGAGAGCATCAGTGTTGTCACTGCAGTCCAGTTTATTGTTCAAGTGCACTCCCAGGAACTTGTATGTGTTCACCTCCTCCCCCCTGATGGTGATGGGGGTAAGAGACCTCTTTGCTCTCCGCCTGAAGTCCACCACCAGCTCCTTAGTCTTGCTGATGTTGAGCTGGACTTGGTTGTTGTCACACCAACCTATGAAGTTCTCCTCCAGGGCTCTGTATTTTTCGTCGTTGTCATCTGAGATGCAGCTGATGATGGAGGAGTCATCGGAGAACTTCTGTAGGTGGCATGAACCGGAGTTGAAGCGGAAGTCAGAGGTGTAGAGGGTTACCAGGAATGGTGACAGCACAGTTCTTTGGGGGGCACCAGTGTTGCTCACCAGAACTTCAGACACGCTGCCCTGCAGTCTGACATACTGAGATGTGCTCGTGAGGTAATCAGTAATCCACGCCACCAAGCTGTGATCCACCTGCATCAGTGACAGCTTCTCAGCGAGCAGGTGTGGCTGGATCGTGTTGAAGGTACTGGAGAAGTCAAAGAACAGGATTCTTAGTGAGCTGTGCGGCTTCTCCAGGTGTGAGTTGGCTCTGTGCAGTATGTAGATGAGGGCATCCTCTACACCGATGTTGGCCTGGTAGGCAAACTGTAGAGGGTGCACGGAGTCACACACAAGGGGTTTGTAATGCTGCAGGATCAGTCTCTCAGTCTCAGCCGATGAGGAGAAAATGTTACTTTTAAGTTTGTTAGCTAACTAAACTGGTCTTAATACTTTGTGGATCACTACTGGTTGTTTCATAAAATGATGTTTATCTTATTGTGGTACCCTTGGGTCTTTTATTCCTCACTACCATAAAAGAAATATATATAAAGATCATCTTAGTTTCTGCTACACAACAATGAGATAACAAGTGCAATTTAGGCTTTACTCAGATTTCAATATGGATCATTTTTCTCAAATGGTGTTCAAGGTGTTTGGGGATGGGGCACATAGTTTCACATAAAGTTGCATTTACATAACCATATACAATTTAGTGACTCGCCTATATACAATAAAGGGACTCGTTTGATTCCTGTCTCAAAACTGCTTCTCCTAAGGAAAGATATATCTGAACAGAAATGTAGATGATGTCTTTGCTATGACCAGTCTAGTTCATTAGACTTGGTTGATTTTGAGACAAGTTAATAGCGGACGTTCTTCCACAGCTTTTTTTTTACGAAAAGGTAATCTTTCGGCAAAGTCCCTGAGATCTCTTTCCATGAGTTCATGGCCATCTGAGAATCCTTTTATGTTCCTGCATTGAAGGGTCATACAGGTGTCTGTACAGACGAACCTACTCGCAGACTCGTGCTTCCTGCTCATCCATGCTTGTAGCTAGCTGCGCCGCGCGCGCCAAGTTATAAATCCAAGGAGGTGCTCTGATGAGTCTCATCTCGCTGATGAGCTGATGAGTCCTAGAAAAGGTCAATCCTACTAATAATACTCAAGCTGTATTTCAGAGACCTTCCCTCCTCGCCAGACCCAAAAGATCAACTGAACAACCACACAAAGTGTTAGTGATAACGGTCCCAGAAGGGAAACTTGTTACTGTCAGTTTTGATTTATGTGATGTAGTGGATTGTGGAAAAGACGAACTAGGTTGGCGAGGCTATAATGTGTATGGTTGCATATTCCCCTGGGGAGAACCAACTGACAAACCCTGGTGCCTCGCTGGACGGTGTATACTGGAGTTCTAGGCCTCTAGGGTATACCTATTCCCCTAGTGCAGAAAAATGACGAAAGTTCAAGTCTCAAATTTCTTTAGTTAGTACATTCTACAAGGGAGACAATAACAAACACAACCCCATAATAACCTACTTCAGAGACACACTATTCAATCCTTTTAAAAGAACTATTGACAAAAATAAATTCCATTTGATAATAGGAATAGATGTTTCTGGTAAAGACCCCATGGGATCAGTCTTGTTAAAAATCAGAAACCCTCAGTTAATGATCCCACCAATATCACTCTAGGAGTACCTACTGAATCTAATGTGACCACAAACCCACACGCCATTTCGAAAATACCCCACGACAACCATAAGGATGACGAACTAGTGACTTATCTGAGCATATCCTCTGTTCAAAATACCATTGCAATAGAAACAGGGTATGAAGATACCAACACTTGGTTAGATTAGGTTGTGTATTCTGTCAAACAAAGCAAAATGTCTGACAGTATAGCATGTGCAGCCGCAAGGCCTGGTCTGGGCACTGTGCATTTTCCTTTTTACGCCCAAAATGACCCACAAGGGCAGCATGTAAACTATATGAACTAAAAAGGCCTGTAAGTTGTACGAAAGTGGCTCTATCTTTTCCAACAATAAAAGTCAATGACACTCCTCCCACCTTCACACCATATGAAGAACTATATGATTGTATAGTTAGAGATTACTCAAAAGGTTTTGATGTAGGAACTCTTAAATGGTGTAACTCTACAACCATTGTGATAAATCAAGGTTTTCTATCAGGAATAAACAGGTCTCACATGCAGTTTCAGAAAGCAGATTTTTGGTGGTACTGTGGAACAAAAACTATGTATCCAGTCTTGCGACAGGATTGGACCGGGTCATGTGCGTTAGTGCAATTAATAATGCCTTTTTAGGGAGTACCAATATCAGCTGAAAAACTAACCAAACTTCCAAAGCACCCAAAAGTCCACAGAAAAAAAGGTCAGTCCCAAAAGGGAGTTTCAGCTCCACAGTGTATATTGACAGCATCGGGTGCCCCTGGGAGTTCCGGATCAGTTCAAAGCAAGGAACCAGATCACAGCAGGGTTTGAATCAATATTCCTCTGGCCAACTATCAATAAGAAACGTCAGTTGGGTGAATTATATCCATTATAACCAACAACGATTAATAAACTACACCAGAAACGCAGTAAGAGGGCTACATGAACATTCAGATAAAACCAGTTTGATGGCCTGGCAAAACAGAATGGCCATAGATATGATTTTGAATGATAAAGAGGGTGTATGCAAATTATTTGGAACATTGTGCTGTACTTTCATCCCCAATAACACCTCCCCAGATGGATCAGTAACCAGAGCCCTAAAGGGACTTACCACCCTGAGCATTAAGTTGGCAGATAACAGTGGTATGGAGGACACCTTCTCAGGAACTGGTCAGGCTGAGGAAACATGAAAACAGGCCTCCTCTACCAAGTTTACTTCTGGCAAATGTCCAATCCCTGGATAATAAGCTGGATGAACTCCGTAGCAGGGTGGCATTTCAACGGGACATTAAGACCTGTAATGTTTTAGTTTTCACAGAGACTTGGCTCGAACCCTCGATACCGGACGCCACCATTGCTCCACAGGGATTCTCCATTCATCGCCAGGACCGGACAATAAACTCAGGGAAGAGCAAGAAAGGAGGTGTCTGCTTCATGATTAACAACAAGTGGGGCTCAGATGTGGAGATAATGTCTTTGGACTGTTCTCGCTGCCTAGAGCACATCATGACCGGATGCCGACCGTTTTATCTGCCGAGGGAGTTCACATCGGTTGTTTTAACAGCAGTGTATGTTCTGACGCACGCTGACAACAACACACTGGAAGAGCTGTTTGGGATTATCGACAGGACAGAGACTTCATGGCCAGAGGCCGCATTTATTGTGGCCGGGGATTTAAACAGAGCCAACATGAAGAAAGTCCTGCCGAAATACTATCAGCACGTCAGCTGCCCCACGCGCGGTGGAAATACACTGGACCATGTTTACACTCCTTTCCGGCATGGATATAAAGCCCTCCCCAGCCCCCTCTTCGGCAAGTCAGACCACATATCTCTTCTTCTGCTCCCCGTTTACCGGCAGAGACTGAAAAGGGACCGACCTGTGACGAGGACAGTGGAGTGTTGGTCTGAGCAGTCTGACTCTGCTCTCCGCCACTGCTTTGGCATCACGGAGTGGTGTGTGTTTGAGGAGGACGATATAAACACACACACACTGACGCGGTCATTTGCTACATTGGCAAATGCATCGATGACGTCGTGCTGCGGATTACTGTACGGACATTCCCAAATGAGAATCCCTGGATAAACGGCGAGGTCCAAGCAAACTTAAAGTACGGGCGGTGATTTGGATGAGTACAGGAATTCCAGGTATACCGTCCGAAGAGCTATTAGCAGTGCGAAAAGATAATACAGGGACAAGGTGGAGTCCAGCTATAAAAGGGCTCCAACGCCAGAAACATGTGGACTAACTAAAAACAATAACAGACTACAAAAGGACAACGAGTGGTGCTGAGGAAGTGTCTGCATTTTTCCCAGATGAACTGAAGACATGTTATGCACGCTTTGAGAGGCCCCCGGCTGCGGAGGCACAGAAGGCCCAGGATCCCTGCTCACTGGTTTTAACCAGTGCAGATGTGTGTAGATCTCTGAAAAGGATCAACACACACAGGGTTCCTGGACCTGATGGCATCCCTGGCCGTGCTCTCAAGGTGTGTGCAGTTCAGCTGGCAGATGTGTTCACAAACATTTTCAATAGGTCACTGCTCCAGTCTTTAGTTCCCACATGTTTTAAAGCGTCCATCATTGTCCCTGTCCCCAAAAAGACGAAACCCATCTGCCTCAATGACTACCGCCCAGTTGCACTCACCTCCATCATCATGAAGTGCTTTGAGCCGTTAGTCAAACCTTTTATCACCTCCTCCCTCCCTGACTCACTGGACCCCCTGCAGTTTGCCTACAGGGCAAACAGGTCCACGGATGATGACATCTCCCTCACCCTCCACACTGCCCTCTCCCACCTGGACTGGAGGAACACTTCTGTCAGAATGCTGTTCATTGACTACAGTTCAGCATTCAACACCATTGTGCCCTCCAAGCTCATCATTAAGCTCAGGGACCTTGGGCTCAACAGCGCCCTCTGTGACTGGATCCTTAGCTTCCTGACGGGCAGATCACAGGCAGTGCAGATGGGGAACCTCACATCCTCCACCTTGACCCTCAACACCGGAACCCCTCAGGGTTGTGTGCTCAGCCCTCTCCTCTACTCCCTGTTCACGCACGACTGCGTGGCCACACACAGCTCCAACACCATCATCAAGTTTGCTGACGACACGACCGTCATCGGCCTGATCACAGACGGCGACGAGACGGCGTACAGAGAGGAGGTCAGAGCCCTGACATCTTGGTGCCAGAACAACAACCTCCATATCAACGTCAGCAAAACAAAGGAGCTGATTGTGGACTACAGGAAGAGGCAGAGAGAGGCACACACACCCATCACCATCGACGGGACTCCTGTGGAGAGAGTCAGCAGCTTCAGGTTCCTCGGGGTAAACATCAGTGAGGACCTGACATGGACACATCACACCAGTGTCATATCCAAGACGGCTTGACAGCGGCGCTTCTTCCTCCGCAGGCTGCTGAAGTTCAACATGGACTCCAGGATACTCTGCAACTTCTACAGGTGCACCATCGAGAGTATCCTGACTGGCTGCAGCACGGCCTGGTATGGCAGTTGCACTGCCCTCAACCGTAAGACTCTACAGAGGGTGGTGAAAACTGCTCAGCACATCACCAGGACGGAGCTGCCATCCATGGAGGAACTCTACACCCAGCGGTTTAGGAAGAAGGCCGGTAGGATATTAAAGGACCCCCATCACCCCAGCAACAATCTGTTCTGTCTGCTGCCGTCTGGCAGACGATACCGCAGCATCCGGACCAAGACCACCAGACTCAGGGACAATTTTATACCACAGGCTATACGACTGCTGAACTCCTGAGCTCTGTGAATGTCTACTCATATCTGTTTATAGTACACATATCTATATATTATACATATCTGCCATACATATCTGTTTATACGTAATATATGCATCTGTCTATAACTCCTCATACAACAGTGTAAAATATTTAAATTACTGTCGGTATATTTAAATAATTTAAATTCATTCTACATATATATTTTACATCTTTACATCCTTATTGTTGTTATTGTATGTTTTTTCTTGTCTAATTTTTGCATTGTTTTATTTATCTTATCTGTGATATGTATGTTGAGTTGTTGGAGGAGCCTGGGATATAAGATTTTCATTGCCAATGTATACGCTGTATCTGCTGTGCATATGACAAATAAAACCTTTGAGCCTTTGAACCTCACTGTTTCCGGACGGACGAAAGCTCAAACTTCCGGTAGTACCGGATGTTATTGTTTTTAGCCTCAAGTAGCTTGTAGCTAAAGGAAGATTGAGTGTGTGAGTATAATAACAATGATACGTGGATATACATACTACCACTCTTTTTGACGTTACATTATAATGTATTATTGTGTGTTTAATTATGTAACAATCTTAATGAATGTGATGATTAATTACGTGAACGAAGGTAATATGTAAAATATAAATATTAAATATGATCCATAGGTAGCTTTTATTTTATTTTATTTTGTTTCTTTCTCCCCATAGCATTGTGAAGCACCTTGAGAAAAAGTTGTTTTTAAAGTGTGCTATACAAATACAATATATTATTATTAATATGAGAGCATTATTACGGAAGAAGATGACGTAGCCAAACACGTCATGGATCCTCCTCCGTTTGCATCAGCCCATAGAAGAGACGTAGGTGTGTCCATGTGACGACAGGGGACCAATAGGATCTGCCCCCTGCTGCTAACCAATGAGTGACAACGAGACTGGAGGACCTTAGAGTAGAAAACAACTTGGACAGATTGAGATCAGCCTTCTTCCTACGACGCTGTAGACAGCTAACCACTTGAAAGTGGACTGTGGACCAGTTAAATAGGAGAAGACATCAACCGAGTGTCCATTGTAAATATATCATATCATTTGTGTTCATAAATCTTGTTAAATTTAGAGGAGAAGTCTCTTGGACTCTTTTAGACCATATTATTATAGCAATTAGAACCCTACAGGACCTACTTCTTATCTGGTTCCCCATTGAACACCTCAGCCTTAAACACAGTCTCCCCCTGTGTGTCAAAGAGCGACGCTTGTTCAGGGTCCTTTGGCATCCAACAAATTGATAAGGATCCCCCATAATAAAATTTGACCTTTTGATAAGGATCCCTCTTATATATACAAAAATATATATTTTTAGATAAGGGTCCCGCCCTTATGTCCATAACTAACTTTTTTGAAATAGGTCCCCCTTATACCTTTTTTTTCAGTTTTGATAAGGGGCCCGCTTATGAAGGGTCCCCGCTTATTAAAATTAATCTTTATTGATAAGTGTACCCCCTTATAAAAATGTGGGTCCCCCCTTTATAATATGTTCCCCCCCCCCCCCCCCTCAAACAAGCAGCTCTAGCTTTATACCACAGACTGCTGACCAGCGTGACTGTGAGTTCCACACAGTGTGGTAAACATTCACATAAATGTCAATATGTGGGACAAATTATAAAAATGCTAAGCAGTCCCGTTCAAAGCGGGACACCTAGTCACCCTAATTTAACCTGATAGGTGTGTGATAGCTCTGGGGGTGATGAGGCAGAGGATTTCAGCGGCAGAGCTTGTTAAAGGGGTCATATTATGCTACCTTTTCAGGTTCATCTATGTATTTTGTTGCCCCACTAAAGCATGTTTACATGCTTTAATGTTGAAAAAGCACTTTATTTTCCTCATGCTGCACACTGCTCTGATTGGTTAGCTGGCGACTCTGCTGTGATTGATCAACCGCTTAAAGATGTGTCGAAAATGTGAAAAAATGGCATCGCTTGTTGCGCCGTACAAGTTTATTACAAATAAGTAGTGATGGATTATCAGTAACCATTTCAAATTGACACAGAGACGTTGAATTAACCTTCAGCAGCGTTTTTATGCCCTTAAACACAACTTTTGATCACAAACAGCAAAGGTAAGACGTGTTTATACTTATTGTTCTGTAAACTTTGGGATTTTAGCTTTTGCAGACCTATTACATGCACACAAACCTAAATAACACACTACAGGAAACGGAAAACCCCTATAGGCCCCTTTAAGTGGGTACATTTGCCTTAGCTGGAGACACCATAGAGGCTTAGAGCAGAGGAAATAGTTCAGCAAAACAGGCTTGACTATGTTTTTGGAGAGCAACAACAGGAAGAGCGGGAACAGACAGAGTTCTGATTATCTGATGACATGAAGTCTTTGCTGGGATTTTATTTCTTTATGCCAGTGTCTAAGATGAGTCTCGGATAATTGTAGCTGCTCACCTTTACACTGACTTGCTGTGGATGGAGTTGGGGTTTAGTCCAATCTGGCTGCTTCAGCTTTTTAATGAAAGAAAAACTGGCCCTTGTTGCTGATGTAAAAATAAGTTATATGGGAACATTTCTTACTAGTCAATACATACAATTACTATAAAGAATATGAAAAATTAAGAAATGGCAAGCTGAAATGGCAATTTACTAACTGCATGGTCCAACACAGACAGCCAAACATTAGCACTCATTATCAGACATTCTTATGCACACACACTTACACACAGACTGTACTCTAAACCGGGTCAAGCTGCTCAAATCTCAACATGAAAGGAAACGTTTGACAAGAGGTATTATCCATCCCCTTGTGAATGATGGAGAGCCTTAGAGGGCCGCCACCCCCTTTATCATCAGCCGTCCACTGTCCCCTCCTCATCTCCCTCACTAAATTTGCCAGCTCTTCATCCGTGTTTAAAATTTGACTCTAGCATCACATCGCTCTCTGAAAGGTGCTGCGTACAGCTGCTGCAGTCACAGCGTCAGTTTTCACTGTGTGTTGTAAAAATGGCGAGTGGAACACCGTGTTAATTATACCTCTCTGTGTTAGTTTTACATCATGTAAGCAACAAGGACATTCAAAGGCATCGTGCATTTGAAAGCACCACGTAATGTGCGGACGTTCTAATCTCCCTCTGTCTATCTGCGTGACTGCTCAGTTTCTGCATAGCTCATTCTGCTGGCTAAAGACTTGATTTTACAGGTTTTACGCCATGAAATCAAGGTAACACTCCACTGTGTTCTTGTTCCTGCTTGTTTTGAAAGTCGCTTTTTCTTAGACTTCAGTGACAGCTCGGCGTAAGAAGTAGTCTTTGAACCCTGTTTCCAAAGGGGTTGTAAATGCCCTGAATGGATTTCAGTGTTTTTTTGTTCTGAACATTAAAGCCTATGTTGCAACAGATTGTGAACCACTTCACCAACTGCTGCTGCTGCTGCACAGAAACCTTTTGCACACTTTGACTACAAAACATTTTTCATTTCAAAATCAAAACATTATCAATTGAGTAGAATTCACCCTTGAAAAGAAGGAAAGAAAGTTTGTCGGATTTGGTGACACGTAAATGTAGAGAAGTGTCAAGCAGCAGCACAAGCACATTGTTCCGTGTATTTTAGCTGTTTCTATTATTTTCCATTCTTTATAAGTGTAAAAATAAATAAAACACACATATATATGTTGTATTCCCCATATTTATGACGCGTAGCAGACTTCTAGTACTTGAGTCGTGGATTCGGACTCGATTGCCAATTTTTGGGGCTTGTAAAGCGACTCACGCAGTGATGGACTCGGACCCGTGAATTCTCGCGCATCGGGACTCCGACTCGGACTTGCTCATTCATGGACTCGGACTCGTACTCGCACATTGACAATGGGACTTGGACTCAGACTCGAACAAGTTTAGGTTTTGTTTGTTGGGTGACTCGGATTCGAAGTGTGGGGACTTGAGATTTGGTGACTTGAGTACAACACTTACGTTTAGCATGAGTAGCATGCAGCACTTGACCCCTCTGACTGCATTTACATGACTTGCTTACAGCCCTCACTGTAGATACGTAATAGAGAAGAAAATACACTGGTAGTCATATTGACAGTCAGAGTGTGAATAAAACATGAGCTGTGATGCAGCCTGTGTAGTTGGACTGATAAGAGAATCTATTCTGTCAGACGAGCACAGGCATTGAGGTGTCTGTGTCTAAATTGTTTTTATCCAAGCAGAAGCATAAAACCACTATATAAACTGGATCCAGCTGATTTTCTATTTTAAATAGACATGCAGTAGTAAGGACTTTGGAGAGTGAAGGTGCTAACCATAGTCTGCACGTAGACATTTGTTGCTTATTGTTCCCCATTTTCCTTCTCAAATTTTGTCACATTTCTCCACAGTCAATTGTCTATTAAAAACATGAACATTTGTTTCCTGTTCTGTTTTTCTTTCTATAAACAAATCTAGTCTAAACTCTAAAATGAAAAACACACAGAGGTACCTGCTTGATAGCTATCTTTGCAGATATGTGATAACAACTTGGGTCAAAGGGGACAAAAACAAAATATATGAAAAAAATAACTGGTTGTATTCCATCTGATTTTAGGTCCACATTTTAAAGCACTGGCAATAGTTGTCTAAAATCCTTGGAAAGAGCAAAAAGACACTATGAAACTTGGACAAAGGTACATTTCAGTGGCATGCTGTGATCTCCTTGCCCCTGTTAACCTGGCGGTCCACCCATAGAGCGACCCCCAAACGTGAAGCTTTCAGCTATATGCAAAATATGCAATTAAATATCAAACAACCTCCTTTTGAATGGAAAATAGGACTAAAGAGGCAACAACAAGCTTTTCCTCCATCTGTGGTTTTTAGTATCTCACCCTCTGTGTGTGTGTGTGTGTGTGTGTGTGTTGTGTGTGTGTGGGTCTGTCTGTCTCTGTGTGTGTGTGTGTTTTTGTGTGTGTTTGAGGCCAAAAGCTCTCATTTTAATCAGAGCTGAATGTTTATTAGCTCATATGCAAACAAACACTCAACCTAAATTAGAATTGGACCTTGGCTCACTGCCAGTGAGCTGCTGTTGTTGCCTTGTTTATGATGCTCCCTGTTATAGCATGCGAAAACTGAATATTTATAGTTCTACATTTTTCATATGATGTATTTCAGACACGAGTTGTCATTTGGCGTTATGAAGTTAACGAGGACTCACTGAGCTGTCAGCAGCCACCAGATGCTTCCTGCAGCAGCTCTATAATTCGACACCATCTTTTTCAAGGGACAATTCATACAAAATGAATAACGGCTTCCATTCCAACATAATAATAATAATAATAATAATAATAATAATAATAATAATAATAATAATAATAATAATAATAATAATAATAATAATAATAATAATAATAATCAATTGTAAGTACACTTTTTATTTGAGTAAACAAAACTCAAAGTGCAGGAGGGGACATTGTCTGTCTCAACTCAAGCGGCCTAAGCAGTGAAAAAAGTGATGATGGATGTAAAATCATTCAAGCTATGAAATGTAATTGTATGACTGAAATACTTTTACACTTTGCTCTTTATTTTGCCTAACATGAAAACCAAGATAAACAAATTGGTGTCATGGAATTGAAGAAGCTTTGTAATTGATGAACAATTTGATCAATAGATGGAGGTAGTTGTGTTGGTTACACATGATCTCTTTGGTTGTCAATTGTTTTTTGTATTTTATATCAACTGTGTTTAGACGTTGGAGCAGGTTCTCACTTCTAAATCAGAAGGGTTAACTGTGATCAAAGAGTATGACGAGACTGGGAGATGGAAAGATTCCACCAGGACATAATAACATTTCTGCTTTTGCAGGAGAGGTAATACAGCAACAAAGGACTTTCATGCCCTTGGGATTGTGTCACTTTTCCCATATTTAAAGGACCCTTATTCAAAAAAAGGATATTTGAGTTTGCTTTGTAGCCATATATTTTAAATAATGGCAGTGATTACATTTAGGTTATTTGGTATTTTGTGTACAAGCAGCAGCATATATGCACTAGATCTATTAACATCCTGATATTGTCTGCATTCCAACCAAAAGCACTCTTTTCTTTATATGAACATTTCTATGACATTCAGAGCAATAAAGGCTTTCTTGAGTGCCATGTCAAGACTGCCCAACGTCAATCCAAAGCTGCATCTACATCCCATGACAGAGTGGAGCTAAAAAGGGGTTCAATATCATTAAGAAGTTCTTGTTCCATAGATGACCTGCACACAGGAGATGAATGTATGGAAGCCATGTCTCTTCTTCACCACACCACTGACCATGACCTAGTTTTCCAGAAGATGAAAGAAACATTCCACTATCGTCAACAGATGCTCCATAACCCAGAGCAATCTGCCAACATACTTCAAATGTTTGCTTGTTTCTTGGACACTGAGGGACTGGTAGGTAATACATTTTGCATTTTAAACCCTGTTTGAGAAAAATACTTGGTTTACATCAAATGATTGCAATAATAATCTAACTTTCTTTTTTATAAGATTTTGTAAGATTTCTCGTTGATGTTCGGAGCAGAGACTGCGTCCAGGTTCCTGGAAAGATGGAACAAAGACAAAGTCAGCTGAAACAGCCCTGAATGAAGCATATGACACCTGAGCCAGGTACTCTCATAAAGTCATACTTCATTAGTGTAGTATTCCTTTGTTAAATCTCAGCAGCTTGCTGAAGAAAGGGATCATTTCTAATATTTTCACTAAGAAAAACACATCTATATTATTTTTCACTACAAATAGGGATGACTAGATGTAATGTCAGTCGGACTTTAATGTTTAATTTTACAATCCTATCTTACACAGTTGAGGCCAAAATTATTAGCCCCCAGGAATTATGGAACATTTTCCTGGGGGTAAAACTTGATATAATCAAACATTCACCAGTGCTATTTAGTAGCTTTTGGTACATTTTGGAATATAAAATACATTTTTAGGCTTGCTTTATATCAAATATAGTGAAAAATGGGGTGGTAAAAAAATATTAGCCCCTTTGATGGGGTGGTCAATAGTATTATACCCACCCATGTGATTTTTTGCTTTTAAAACAGACCTAATTAATCAATTAGCTTTCAAACCACACGTGCAGTATATTGGCTTCCTAACAACACATGAGCATTCAATCAGCATAAAAGGATGCCAAGGAACAGGGCACTTGAACACATTATTGAGAGGGACTACTTTTACTCACCATGCCAAAGACAAAGGAAATCAGTCTTGAGCTCAGAAAGAAGATATTGGAGGCTCATGATAAGGGCGAAGGCTATACTGCCATTTCCATTCGTTTCACAGTGTCTAGAACCGCTGTACGTTGCATCATTGCCAAGTACAAGGACACCAATTCTGTAAGAAATAAACCTTGGCGTGGTCGTTAGGGCAAGATTTCAAGAACTCTAGAGGGGAAAATAGTCTGAGATGTCAGCAAGAAGCCCTGGATATCTGCCACGATGATTGTTGCTGACCTGGCCTCTTTTGGAGCAGCACATGAAAGTCAGACTGAGGTTTGCTCGTGAACATTTGAAAGGTAAAGATGAGTTTTGGAAGTCTGTGCTTTGGTCTGATGAGACTAAAGTGGAACTGGGCACATGGAAGTTGCTTATGTTTGGCGAAGAAAGGGAGAGGCCTTCAACCCTAAGAACGTAGTTCCCACAGTTAAACATGGTGATGGGAGCATCATGCTGTAGGGCTGTTTTTCAACCTCAGACACAGGGAGCCTTGTTTGGGTGCATGGCATCATGAAAAAAGAAAATGATGTTAAAATTTTGAGGGGTAATATGCAGAAATCTGCTCATAGTTTAGCCTTAGGTCGTCGCTGGGTCTTCCAACAAGACAATGAACCAATGCATACATCAACATTGGTCAAACAGTTCCTGAAGGATACCAAAACCAAGGTCCTGGAGTGGCCAGCAGAGCCCAGACCTCAATCCTATTGAGAATCTGTGGCAGGTGCTCAAAGTGAATGTCCATGCTCGGAAACCACGCAATTTGGACGAGCTGGAACAATTTGCAATAGAATAATGGACCAAAATCAACCTAGTAAAGAATTACTCTAAGAGGTTGATGTCAGTTGAGGCTCAGAAAGGGTACACTGTTGACTATTAATGGCCAGGGGGCTAATTATTTTGGATGTCTCATTTTTGCCCTTTCTTGTTTCAACTCAGTGTATCAATAAAATATCCTAATCAAACTTAGTGGACATTTTGTCTTTGTTATTTTGGAAACAAATACACTATAAACACTTGTTGTTAATGGTCAATTCCATGGAGAAATCAACATCCATCCATCCATCCATCTTCTCCCGCTTTTCCGTCAGGGTCGCGGATGTAACAGCTCCAGCAGAGAGCCCCAAACTGGGGGATTCCAAGGCGCTCCCATGCCATTGAAGAGATATAATCCCTCCACCTGGTCCTAGGTCTACCCCTCGGTCTCTTCCCAGCTGGACGTGCCTGGAACACCTCCCTAGGGAGGTCCCCAGTTGGCATCCTCACTAGGTGCCTGAACCACCTCAACTGGCTCCTTTCAACGCGAAGGAGCAGCGGTTCTACTCCGAGTCCCTCCCGGATGACTGAACTTCTCACCTTATCCCTAAGGGAGATGCCAGCCACCCTGCGGAGAAATTCCATTTCGGCCGCTTGTATCGTTCTTTTGGTCATGACCCATCCTTCATGACCATAGGTGAGGGTAGGGATGAAAATGGCCCAGTAGACAGAGAGTTTTGCCTTCTGGCTCAGCTCTCTTTTCGTCACAACGGTGCAGTAAAGCGTCTCACGCTCCATTGTTCCCTCACTCGAGAACAAGACCCCGAGATACTTTGATTGAACTCCTTCACTTGGGGTAAGGCTTCATTCCCTACCTGGAGTGGACATTCCATCTGTTTCATGCTGAGAACCATGGCCTCAGATTTGGAGGTGCTGATCCTCATCCCAGCCGCTTCACACTCGGCCACGAACCGATCGAGTGAGTGCTGCAGGTCACAGATGGATGAAGCCATTAGGACCACATCATCTGCAAAAAGGAGTGGTACAATCCTTAGCCCACCGAACTGCATACCCCCTCCCCCACGACTACGCCTCGAAATCCTGTCCATGAATATCACAAACAAGATTGGTGACAAAGCGCAGCACTGGCGGAGGCCAACCCTCACCGGAAATCGGTCTGACGTGCTACCGAGGACCCGGACACAGCTCTCGCTTTGGGAGTACAGAGATTGGATGGCCCTGAGTGGAGACCCCCTAACCCCATACTCCCGCAGCACCTCCCACAGTATCTCCCTGCAAACCCGGTCATACGCCTTCTCCAAATCCACAAAACACATGTAGACCGGATGAGCGTACTCCCAGGTCCCCTCCAGGATCCTTGCGAGAGTGAAAAGCTGGTCCGTCGTTCCACGACCAGGCCGAAAACCGCATTGTTCCTCCTCAATCTGAGGTTCTACAATCGGCCAGACCCTCCTTTCCAGCACCTTAGAGTAAACTTTCCCGGGGAGGCTGAGTAATGTGATGCCTGTAATTGGCACACACCCTCTGATCCCCCTTTTTAAATAGGGGAACCACCACCCCGGTCTGCCATTCATTCGGTACTGTTTCCAACTTCCACGCAATGGTGATGAGACGTGTCAACCATGACAGTCCCTCAACACCCAGAGCCTTCAGCATTTCTGGGCGGATCTCATCCACCCCCGGGGCTTTGCCACTGTGGAGCTGTTTAACTACCATAGAGGGCGGAGTTGTCGGATTCCTCAAAGTGTTCCTTCCACCGCCCTAACACACTATCAGTTGAGGTCAACAGCGTTCCATCCTTACTGTACACAGCTTGGATGGTTCCCTGCTTCCCCCTCCTGAGGTGTCGGATGGTTTTCCAGAATGACTTTGGTGCCGACCGAAAGTCCTTCTCCATGGCTTCTCCGAACTTCTCCCAAACCCACTGCTTTGCCTCGGCCACGGCTGAGGCTGCTGCCCTTCAAGCCTGTCGATACCTTGCAACTGCATCAGGAGTACCCAGGGATAACATATCCTGAAAGGCTTCCATCTTCAGTCGAACGGCTGCCCTGACCACCGGTATGTCCACCAGGAGGTTCGAGGGTTACCACCCCTTGAGGCACCTAACACCTTGAGACCACAGCTCCCCGCCGCAGCTTCAGCAATAGAGGCTTTGAACACCGCCCACTCTGGTTCAATGTCCCCAGCCTCCACAGGGATGCCTGAAAAGCTGTGAGTTGAAGGCCTCCTGGACTTGGGATTCCTCCAGACGTTCCCAGTTCACCCGCACTACACGTTTATGCTTACCAGGTCTGTCCAGAGGCTTCCCCTGCCACTCGACCCAACTCACCACCAGACAATGATCAGTTGACAACTCCGCCCCTCTCTTCACCCGAGTGTCCAAAACATGCGGCCTCAGGTCCGATGATACGATAACAAAATCGATCATGGACCTTCTGCCTAGGGTGCTCTGGTACGTACACTTATGAGCATCCTTATGTTCGAACATGGTGTTTTTTATGGCTAGGGCTGCACGATTCTGGAAAAAATGTGAGTCACGATTTTCTTCATAAGAATTGAGATCAAGATTTCTCTGCACGATTTAAAAATGTTTTTTTTTTAAAAATGTTTATTACACTCATTAACTTTGACAAAAGAAAAGACCATTGAATTGGCTATTCAAATTCCATACCAAAAATGTGCAATTTCTTTAAAGAACATCCAGCACATGGCTCTGAATAAGGTCGAGGCAAAGTTGAGGCAACCTCATTACTCTCTCTATGAAGTTCACCTAGAACAGACATTCATACACACTCCAGTAGCCAGAACATTGTAATGAAAACACAGAGATGACAAACTTAACCACAGGCCAGGCCCACTGACTTAGTCTAAAATGAACCATAACCTGACAAAAGAAAAGACCATTAAATGGGCCATTCAAGAACAGTACCAAAAACCATGTGATTTCTTAACATGAAGCACAAGGCCCTGAATATGGGCCTGAACATGGCCCTGCATAATTGACTCAAAGGTTCTTTGCCAAGAACACAAGTTTGTCAACATTTTGACGTTTGTGCTTACCAGGTCTGTCCAGAGGCTTCCCCTGCCACTCGACCCAACTCACCACCAGATGGTGATCAGTTGATAACTCCGCCCCTCTCTTCACCCGAGTGTCCAAAACATGCAGCCTCAGGTCCGATGATACGATAACAAAATCGATCATGGACCTTCTGCCTAGGGTGCTCTGGTACCACGTACACTTATGAACATCCTTATGTTCGAACATGATGTTTGTTATGGCCAATCCATTACTAGCACAGAAGTCCAGTAACAAACCACCACTCCCGTTCAGATCAGGGGGGCCTTCCTCCCAATCACGCCCCTCCAAGTGTCTCCATCATTGCCTACGCGTTGAAGTCTCCCAGCAAGATTAAGGAGTCCCTTTCAGGAGCCCCATACAGGACTTCTTTCAGGGTCTCCAAGAAGGCAGAATACTCTGAACTGGTGTTTGGTGCATAAGCACACACAACAGTCAGAGTTTTCCTCCCCATGACCCGCAGGCGTAGGGAGGCGACCCTCTCGTCCACTGGTGTAAACTCCAACAAAGCGGCACTCAACCGGGGGCTTGTGAGTATCCCCACACCCGCTCAGCGCCTGACACCTTGGGCTGCCCGGGTCTGGTCCGTCGAGACCCTCTGCTTTCACTGCCACCCTTCTGGCAGCGCACCCGGCCTCATCGCCGTTACCCGTAGGTGTTGCCCACGTTGCTTTTTCGGGCTGTGCCCGGCCGGGCTCCGTGGCAAGCCCGGTCACCAGGCGATCGCCGACGAGTCCTCCTTCTGCGCCTGGCTCCAGAAGGGGACCCCGGGCTTCCTCCGGGCCGGGTATCCTCGCTTTCAAGTTTGTTTTTAATGAGGTCTTTTGAACCAATCTTTGGCCCCTTACCTGAGACCAATTTGCCATGGGAGACCCTACCAGGAACACAACGTTCCAGATAACACAGCCATCAGGTTCATCGGGGCACACAAACCTCTCCACCACGATAAGGTACTGGTTCATGGAAAGGAAACCGTTACAATATATTGATAATTCTTACAAATCCCTCCTTACACACCTTTTAAGGTATGTAAACAATACTATAATCAATATGTTCTTTATCCGAACCTTGCATAATACATAACTCATATCAAAAATAGAAAACACAAATACAGAAAAAATACACATCATCATACGAGGTCTTTTTCTTGTGCATAACTTCTAGTTGAAATCCTTTAGTGGCACCTAGAAAAATAGCAGCAATTAGCTGAAAGTGAAAAATGTCCAATTCCCTCCTTTCATATAATTTATGGTGTGAACAAATCATTTTGCATTTTAACTCCAGTGTAAAGGCACTTGTTTAATACGATCATATAAAAAGAAATGAACTTTTTGAAATTTTGAAAATCATAAAAGAAATCAACTATATAAGAATAGCTAATCTTAAAGCTCTTTAAAGTGAACTCTTTAAATGAACTCTTTAAGAGTTTAAACAAACTCATCTTCTTTGTGATCTGAATAAAGGATCAAATCATCTTGTCCTCCCATCAATAATTGAGACTGTTCCTTTAAAAGGAATTGACCCTGACTTTGTTCTTTGGAGAGAGCTGTAATGATCAATTGGTTGGCTAAAGTGTGCATACATGGACTGCAACAACATCCACACAGTATCAAGATTGTCCCCATCCCTGCAAATAGCTAACATAGCATTCATTATCTGGGTCTTATATTTACCAAACAGCCTATCAAAGGTTCCTGAGAGGGTTTTCCTCTATACCACTGTTATCTGCCAACTCACTGCTCAGGGTGGTAAAGTCCCTGTAGGGCTCTGGTTACTGATCCATCTGGGGATGTGTTATTGGGGATGAAAGTACAGCACAAGGTTCCAAATAATTAGCAAAAACCTCCTTTTTCAGCTAAAATCATATCTAAAGCCATTCTGTTTTGCCAGGCCATCAAACTGGTTTCCTCTAACTGTTCATGTAGCCCTCTTGCTGCCTCTCTGGTGTAGTTTATGAATCGTTGTTGGTTATAATAAATATGATTTACCCAATCAACGTTCTTATTGATAGTTGGCCAGAGGAATATTGATTCAAACCCTGCTGTGATCTGGTTCCTTGTTTTGAACTGATCCGTAACTCCCCGTGGCACCCCGATGCTGTCAATATACACTGTGGAGCTGAAACTCCCATCTGGGACTGACCTTTTAATTCTGTTGACTTTGGGATGCTTTGCAAGGTTAGTTGTTCAGCTGATGAACTGCACTGCATAAAAAGGCATTACTAATTGCACTAACGCACATGACCCGGTCCAATCCTGTGGCAAGACTGGATACAAAGTTGTTGTTCCACAGAACCACCAAACATCCGCTCTCGGAAACTGCATGTGAGACATATTTATTCCTGACAGAAAACCTTGATTTATCACAATGGTTGTGGAGTTACACCATTTAAGATGACCTACTTTAAAACCTTTTCAGTAATTTTAAACTATACAATCATATAGTCCTTCATATGGTGTGAAAGTGGGAGGAGTGTCATTAACGTTCATCGATGGGAAAGATAAAGCCATGTTAGTACAACCTGCAGGACATTTTTACCCTCTTCGTACACTGTTTCCACTGCGATAGTTTTCTGTACAGTGGATATGCTCAAATAATTGAACAGTTTGTTGTCCTTTGATTCAGCTTGGGGTACTTCTGTAGTAGGGTTTGAGATTGGGGAAGCACCAAATTCAGTGGGTAATCCTGTAGTGAGATCAGAGATGACTTTCGCTGAATTTTTTATTACTTTTACTATGATTGATCCCATATAATCTTTGCCAGAAACATCTATTCCTATTATTAAATAAAATGAATTTGTGTCTCTACCAGGGCTTGAAAACGAAATTATTTTTCAATCGTTCCGTTCCGAACGGTTCAGGCATGTTTAACGTTTTCGTTCTTGCGTTCCGCCACCAACATATCGTTCCTGAACCGGTTCGGAACGTAAAATATCGTTCGTTCTTATCGTTCCGGCAGTGTTTGGCGGGCCTATCAAGTCTATGTGTGTGGACTTTACCTTAGAATAGACGTAGGCTACTCATTAGTATTTGCCCTTCATTTACACCGTAGCTCTGCCCAAAAATAATAGGCTAAATCACCGGCGGCATCCAAAAACATTCTGATGGGCTATCCATCCCACATAGCTTACTGTAGCCTGTAGGCCTATTCCATGATAAATAATTTCTTATCAAAAACATTTCTGGATAAGTGGGGGAGAGACGGGACGAATGAAACACGTGCGCCAATGCGCGAGATCCACATTTCTGTTAAGCTTTTTTTCTACCATCCTGAAGACTATATTTAATCTAATTCACTTATTCTATTATTATTACTTTAGGCTACTTACTTGAGCCCTGTTGCAGAATTTATAGTGGATCCTCCTGTTTTATTTTGATCCAGCATTAAGGCGTGGGTGACGATTGAAACAAGTGTTTCATTCGTCGAGTGTCCTCCTATACTGACACTTAAATCCTTTTTGTCAGTAAACCTGACAACGTTAACATTTCATACTTTTGGATTTATTAAAGTAACGATTCATCTGCTGTATGGTCATAACATCCTACTGCATAAAACAACTAAAACAACTTTTGATCACAAAAAAACTACGACGGGTAAGATGAATGTAGGCTACTGACAGAATAGCCTACATGTTTCATATGTGTACTGTTCTCGAGGAAATCGCTGTTTCATTCGTCCCTGCTCTCCCCCTCTCCTGCTAGAAACTCCTTACCTGGTTGTAAGTTTTATCCATATGGAGATCTTCAAAGGCTTGCTCAATAATTCCTAACCCCGCTTATAAGCGAACATGTTGTAGCCTGTCTGTTGCTGACAAATATACCTCCAATTTCCTATTTAACTCTACATAGCCTATAATTGCGTAAAAAACATAAAATCCCGACTTTAAAACGACAAGGCGTGGACAGGCAAAATAGGCTATTATGTTATGCCTACAATTTCCAAATCAATTTCACTTTAGGCCTATGCTACGAGCTGGCCTAAGATCCGAAGTGGCAGACTATAGGATAGGCCTACATTACAACAGCAAGACAAAATATACACATTTGGACCAAAGGTCCATTTATTCGTTTTTTACAAAGTGCAGAAATCAAATTATTATTCGCCTACAATCAAATTATGAACAGAACACATTGGTAGGCCTATCTGAAATAAAACAAGTTTAAATTGTGCTCAGGCTTGGGAGGAGGTGACTGGCTGCTACAGTCCTTACTGTTTATTCAGACGTACCAGCAGAATGTCTTCAAGCACCTTTTCGTTCAATGATGATCTTAACGGGGAAAGAATAAATTTCAAACTCGAAAATGCCCGTTCGACACTGACTTGCATGACAGGGAGAGGGATGACGCTCATAGCGAGCTTGTACAGGTCGGGGTTGGATACAGAATACCTAGCCCAGTACTTAAACAGATCTTCGGTGCGCCTTAGACGGGCTTCTTTGGAGTATGTATCCAAGAGTGACACGATGGAGACGTGGGGGCGTCGCTGTGTTGAGCTGGTGTCTCTCTCTTTTTCCATCAAAAGGTGCTCGATTTCGTCGTCAGATGATGTCTGAGATTGAGTAGGGGAGGCTGCTGCGCACACATCGGAGCCGCTGGCTGCATTGCGTGGTTCTAGGTTCTGTATTGCCTCCCATGTACGGTACAGGTGTATTTTCGCCTTCTCGGTCTGACATTCGGTCAAAAACAATCGATATCTAGGATCGAGGAATACAGCAGCTATGAATGCGTCATTGTCAAATAATGTGCTCTGGCGTGCTTTGATGCACTGGGCTACCTTTCTCGCAAAGGGGCTTGCTAGTTTTTCTGTGTCCAGTGAACATTTGAGCCATACGCCGTAGAACTCACCCGCAGTTAGCTGATCAGACTGGAGACATTTAGTGGCGATTTTCGCGGGTTTCAGTGCATCTACTGTGTTGGACACATATTCCCATTCAGATTCACTTAGATGTAGATCGGGGATGGTTGGGGCCATGTCTTCACAAAAGGTCTTAAGCTCGAGCAGCCGCTGGAGCATATCATGAGTGGAGTGCCAGCGAGTTGCACAATCCACAATTGCTCTCTTGTGCCCCATTCTCTTCAGAACACACACCACATTCTGCGAGCGCAATCGTTTTGCTACACGTCTTGCCTTTGCTATGATGTTGGACGCTTGTTTTAATGAATCGTCAACGGCCAACTGTAGAGTATGCGCCGCACATCTTACACTACGCAACACATGACCGTGCGACACAGAATCGAGTTGAAGGATTGGCTCCTCCTGGCTCCCCTCATCCTCCCCAACCATTTCCACATCCTCCCCGATCTCCTCTGTCTCCTCGCAGGTTGCATCTTCGTTGCTCACAGCTCTCTCTTGGATATCTGACAGTAAGTTCACGGCTTTAAGCATATTCGCCCCATTATCAGAAGTGACTGAATACACCTGTTGCAAGCTAATGTTATATTGACGCAAGACGTCCATCACCACAGATGATATGTACTCAGACGTGTGCCGTTCTGTCAGATCTCTCACTGCCAGGGTCCGCAACACAACCCCCTTTCCGTCAGAGTACTGCACGTTAATACCCAGCACAGACCGGTCTCTACATGTTGCAGAATCTATTTTCAGCATCAGAAGCCTCCCGCTCAGTTCAGTCTCGAGCTTTTCCCTTTCGTCCTGAGCAATCTCTGACACCATATCACGAATGTTCGATGAATTGATTGTAACATTTTTCCCCATGGCGTTCTGTATTGGGTCGATTATTTTTCTAAATCCCGAATCTTCCATCAATGAAAAGGGTCTACCGTTAACCGTGACTAGCTCTAAGCACGCCTCTTTGAGGGTTTCAGGGGTTAATGCCACTTGGACCTGTCTGGGCTTTTTCACTATGACCGAGTCCAAAGTATTTTGCCCATCCGCAGCTGGCCTCTTGTTTGGATTTTGAAGGTCTTGTAGTGACTTCTCGAACAACTCTGGATGTCGTCTTTGAATATGTCTCTGCAGGTTGCCGCCGTGATTCCCAATGATTTCTATCCCGCAGCCCTCGACTTGGCAGGTAGATTTAATTGGCATTAAAAGTTTTGAGAACGAAAAAAAACGTTATTAACCGGTTTTGTGGATTTCAGAATAACAATTCTGTTCCGGAACAGTTGAAGACCATTTCATTTTCGTTTCCGTTTCCGTTCCTCGTAAAATTCCGTTCGTTTTCGGTTTTCGTTTTCGTTCCTTGAACCGGTTCGGAGCCCTGGTCTCTACGTACCTTAAAATAATTGGAGCGGGTGCTCTTAAAGGAAATGATTATAGGGTTACGTTTGTTATTGTCTCCATGGTGGCGCCCTTTAGCTAAGGATATCTGAGAATTAGACATCTGCCTTTTTCCTGAATCTGGGGAATAGGTATCACTTTCAGACCCAGAGTTCCACTATGGAACGTCCCTGTAGGGGCACCAGGAGTTATCACCTGTTATTCCCCAGGGGAATGTACACCCATACAAATCATAAACTCTCCAATCTAGTGGTCCCTCTCTATAATCCACTATATTACACAAATCAAGACTGACAGTAACTGCTTCCCCTTCTGGGATTCTTATTACTAACCTTCCATCTTGTCGCTTAGTTGATCTTTTGGGTCTGACAAGGAGGGAAGGTCTCTGAAATACAGCTTGAGTATTATTAATAGGATTGGCCTTTTTTATTGGTGCACAAATAACTTCATGTTGTTGGACTTCCCACCATATCAAAGGCAAACCTATGATAATAAAAGTCCTATTATGACTCTTGTCCCTGGGGGGCCCCATAAATGTTTCAGTTTTGTTAGTAATTGGTGACTGTGAGAATAAATCAATATATTGAAACGGTACATTAAAGGATATTCACTCTTTCCCAATGGAACAGATCTTTGTACTTCGAGTAGTACCGGATGTTATTGTTTTTAGCCTCAGTTGGCATGTAGTTTATAATATATTGTATATACAGTATGACTAGAGGGAGAGTGACGCATGGAGGAGACGGGAGCTGGACGGCTACACGCTAACTGACTGCCATTCGCACAAGGCCTACAAACAGAAGGTAAGAACAGAGCCAGATAAATCAAAATCTGCATAACTTAGAATAAGATATTAGGTGCGAGTGCCAGAGGTGAGTTGTATATGCTCTTATCTTATCTTATCTTTTTATGTTATATGTTCTTTTATATGTGCATTGTGGGACTGCCAGAAACGGTATTTCAATTTTCTGTATGTATAACACATGTGGAAACTTTGACAATAAAGTGGACTTTGACTTTGACTTATCCTGATAGAACCTGTTTGTTAAAGTTTTTTTTAAAGTAATTAACGCTTGGAACTGATGGTGTGGTAGGAGTACAAGGGATTCTATATGTGTTTGTGTATGTGTATGCATACCAGCGGCATCCAGATAAATAAGCGTAATAGAGTGTTTAAACATAGCAACAAACTGGGTTTGAGTGTATTCGCACCGGCGGCGTCCGGATAAACAGTGTTTGTGGTTAAACGGGTGAAAGGAATCCTCTGTGAGGTAAACAAACTGGGTTTTGGATGTAAGACAATTGCCTAAAGACCTCTGAGAGGTAAACAAACTGGGTACGGGATATAAGACAATTGCCTAAAGACCTCTGGGAGGCCCGAGTCGCTCTCGGTTGAAATAGTCGGTAAAAGTAGGATAAAGACCTTGGAGGTTTTAGCATTAAGCTAAATTGTTGCAGCGAGCGGGGATAAGTCCTCTAATGCAGGGGCCTGTCTGGGACAGTGAGTATTGCATTTCGAGGTTCGTACAGATGCACAATGGTGGCTGTATTGTCTTACGTTAGCGTGTCATTCCCGCTTGGACAAGCATAGATATAGTCAAGTAAGTTCAATAATTGTATTTGTGCGCACCGGCGACCTCTGGTTAAACAATGTTTACTTCGATCAGTGAGTTTAAAATTGCTTGTAGGTGAAGAGATGTGAATGAGTGTTTTTTGAAACATCAGGACTTTCAAGAAGCTGTGTGTCTAAAAATTAAATGAACAGAGAAGGGTATGAATGATTGAAATTGGGGAGGAAACAAAGACATTTCTGTAACATACATGAGGACAGCCGGAAGTGGGGTTTCCATTCAAACTGACCGGCAGATTGTGGTGGTTGTGTTTGCTTTGTTCTTTTCTAGGAGCACATGGGCCAAAGGTTGCTAAGCTAGGAAAAGTTAGAGTTAGAGTAAATAACGTAAAGAAAAAGCCCATGACTAGTTATTAAATATAAAGTGATAGGGGTTATAGTTTAGATTTGACGAGGTTATTTAATCAACACATTAAAACAGGAAAGGGACTGGACTAAGTCATTAAAAAAATAAACCAGAAGTAATCAACAAAGGTCGATGCAATAGGCAAAGACAGAAGGTCCATAGTTATTAAGAGGTTATAAGAGGTATTACACTTAAACACAGTTTTGGAAACTCCGAATTATTATGCTAAGCACATATTCATACATTTAGAAGCATTATACACGTAAGGTTTTTAACCCTTAGATGCACGAGTGACTGGACCCTACACCCTTCCATAAGTGGGTCAAAAATGACCCATATTAGAATCAATGTGATTTTATGCCATTTTTGTCAATTTGGTTAAGAATAATCACTTGTATAATATTTAGTATTATATTTAGGACCACACAAGAATGATTTCATGTTTGAAATATCTTTATTTTTCACTTTTTAACATTTTTGAAAAAGAAAATTACCCAGAACAGCAATAGAAAAATGTGAACATCCATTGTGTGTGTGTGTGTGTGTGTCTGTGTGTCTGTGTGTCTGTGTGTCTGTGTGTGTGTGTGTGTGTGTGTGTGTGTGTGTGTGTGTGTGTGTGTGTGTGTGTGTGTGTGTGTGTGTGTGTGTGTTTGTGTGTAACTGTCCAGTCATTGACAGTTCCTCTCTCTTTTCCCTGTTTTGCCTTCTTGTCTCATCACTGTATGCAGTTTGTTTCTGGCTGTGATCATTGCACACAGGTACATTGCATTTCCCACACCTATTGTTGACTTTGCGATCTTTGTTACTTGGGCAGATCTGACACCTCTTTCTCTTTGGTTGGCCCTGTCTGCTTCTTTCCTGTGGCTGGGTTGTGGCTTTTGTCACCCCACACCTTTCCATTGCTTCAATAATCGGGGTTTGCAGTTGGGGGCAGCCTTCCAGTCGACTCCTCATGTGGTATGTGACAAGCTCTTTTGACAGCTCTTTGAGGAAGAGCCGTCGTGCATTGGTGATGCCGCTCTTGAATTCTGGGTGCTGGTCCTCTTATCATCGAAGCGCAAGGTACGGCGAATGTCTTCAAATCTTCCAACAGCCATAGTGGCCTTGTACATGGGATTATGTAGAGGACTCCCAAACAGCTCACAGACTGATACATCCCAGTTCTTCTCACTTCCTGCAAGCAGGGTCAATCCAATGAAGGCCATGAATTCATCTTTGGTGACATTTTTCCATTCTTTTCCTCTAGCTGTTGCTACTCTCCGTCCTTCCAAGTTTGTGCACTTCATCACCTCTTGTATTATATCATCAGTGATAAAGAGCTCCCATGCATCTTTTGGTGAAACAGTGGTGGTAAGCCCCTGACAGACTTGAGGATATTGTGGCTCTGTGTTCTGCCCTGGGTGGGAGGTAACTCCCTCCAGTATAAGCCCTTCCGACTCATTCTGTTGGACATGATTTGGACACTTTCTTCTTCAGAAGACACAGAAGAGGAAACTTCTGAGTCAGATTGATCCTGTTCAGTTGGATTTCCAGGTGGACGACTGCCACTGCCACCTTGACAATAGTCTGGGTCCTCATTATCAGAAATTTCAGACTCGGAGTACAACCCCGTTACTGCCTCTCCATCATCCAGCATCTGTAAGACCATTTCAGCTGTGTATCTAGCAGCCATGACACCTTGGATGAGGAAACATAAGAGTAATGTTTTCAATAGATCAATATGTAGCTACCGTATATAAATGAATACACTCACACACACACACACACACACACACACACACGCACACACAATACATATAGTAATGTTAGCTATCTTAGTTAGCTAGCTAGTGTTAGCTAGTTATAAAGTAGGCTAATTTGTTGATACATAATAATAACAACAGTCATGAAAGACACACACACAATATTATATGAAGATAATACTTACACGTATCAGCTCTTGCTGTGTAAAATAATCTTCCTGAGGGGTGACAATTCTGATATAGTCTGTGTGGTCCACAGTTAATGTATTCCTGACAGCCACAGTTGATAAGAATCAAAGGTTCCCATTGGATTCCATAGAAAATGCATGCGGGTCATTTTTGACCCACTTATGGAAGCTTGGGGTAGTAATACAAAAACTACAATTTCTTAAAATGTATAAAAGGTAAGTTAAAAATGTAAATGGCATTATATCAAAAACATGTTTTTTGAGGAATACCTGGAATATGAAATGATAACAATTTTTCATTACGAAGATATTTCAAGAAAACAACCTCACCGGGTCATTTTTGACCCACTTGTGCATCTAAGGGTTAATAAGCTCTAGTGGACATATTAAAGCATTACACATAGAATAATAATAATTTCATTTAAAAAACATATATACTTCTGGAGACAGGCTCAACAGCAGATTTACAGGACAGAAGATGTAAGATAAGAAGAAGATTAGATTGCACAACACCCCCCAGTGATAGGGGAGAGGTGGTGAAGAATTCTATTGAAATACGTGAAGAAAAAAAAGTATGTGTGAAAACAGACGCTATGCATGTCTTAAGACGGGGTTAAAACAATACAGGTAAAACGGGGGGAACAGGAGCAAATTGCCCAGGGATGGGTGTGGTCGACCTCCAATTGTTCCTGAGAGTGTGAGTTCTGCATTTTGTGATAGGGATCTTGTGAGCCCAAATCATGCAAATTAACTTTGATATGTCTCACATACAGAGAGGAGATTTAGGAGTCATGTGTCTGTAAGCATTAAACAAAAAAAGAGTAAAACAGTTTAAAGAACGGGAATTACTTATGTTGTGTTCTTGAATTCCTCCACGAGGCAAGGAGTCCAAATGAAGTAGTTAGGTTAAAAAGATGATTTATTTTCAGTTGTGATGAAGATATACATTCTCAATATTAAGGTTTTGGGGTTTTGTGAGCCACAGACTGCAAGCAGGTTCTGTCTGTCTTTCCACCCAGAGCTTCGACATGTGACATCGCACAATATTTATACTTTGAGAAAGAGAAACGGGGCAGTCCCTTATGACATGTTAAAAGTATATTTTTGAGTGTGGTGTGTGTTGGTTTCTTGTTGGACGACAGCCAGAGTCCTCACCTCTTGGATCCAAAGTTGCGGGTCTGCAGCCTGTTATCTAATCCTTCTTTACTCTTGCCATAACTCTCGTGTCATTTGTGAAGCACCCAGGGGACTCTCTTCACTAATTTCTACTGTCCCTCTCTTGGGCCTCTCTGCCTTATCTTCACAAAGGAATGTGCAGTTAATATATTCTGTGAACAGAGAAGCAAAATGCAGTTCCTTTCTTATGTTTTTAGCTCACCTTTAACTCTCTCATGAAGCTCACTTCTCTTCATAGTTGAAAACCCTCTTTGGTAGCATTTTTACATAGACAAGTTTTTATGATCAAGCAATAATAATTCAATAATATCCTTCACGTATAAGAAAGTGCTGTTTAAAAGGCCTTTTTTTTATAGCAATTATTAATATATATATATATATATATATATATAAATAAAAGTGTTAAGACTGGTAATTATAAAAGGAGTATGATCAGATGACTACACTTGAGTCAGTTAACATGTTCTGCTGAGTTTTATTGTTTAAGTAAGAGAGGGATTTTAACTTTTTCAAGAAAACATTTGAATGCTCTTATTGTAGAAGAAAAGAAAAGGCCAGAAAACAGAGGCCGTACAAAGATAACGTGTGAAAATGTGGTTTTTGGATGTGAATATTTTAAAGGGGCCATATTATGCTTTTGGGGTTTTCCCGTGTTATTTATGTTTGTGTGCATGTAATAGGTATGCAAAAGCTAAAGTCCCAAAGTTCAGGCCAGAGGGAGATTCTCTTCCATACTGACCTCATCGTGATACGGAACTGAATTCTAACCAATAGCAGTGCGAGCCGCTCCATAAAGCTGACCCGAGCAGAGGAGCCATGGCGAGGAGAAGCTGCCACTTTTGCTGCAAACCAAAACTTTCTTTGTTTGCCATACTTAGGTATGGCAAACAAAGAAAGTTTTGAAGATGTGAAGAAGTGGCTTGGATTTATTTTTACCACTTTCCCCCCGGAGCTTAAACCCAAATTATGGTTGTGTTCTCGACATTTCAGAGATTTGTGGAGCTGTTTTGGGAGTTCAGCCGCAAGCACACTGCTAGCCTAGGCAAAGTTGCATGCTAACGCTATAAACGCCACGCTACCAAGCTTTTAGGCTGTATGCCTACTAACTTTACCTAAACTGTGCAGAAATATGGAGATGGTTCTTCATTCACAACACGTTAACCTCTTAAACCTAAATGCAGCAACTTATAAGAAACAGTGTCTCAGGGCATGTTTACATTAAACAACCTATATCCACTGGGGATTGGGAAGAAACTCAGCTACCAGACCATATTAACCATTTGTTACAAAAACTAAACATAATTCCAACACCAAGCGTCTAAATCAGAACTGAACAAAAACGAGCTAATGCTATATAGCACCGAGTGAGCTACGGCAATTTTTTACTTCCTGCTATCTGCACAAACCACATATCATATGAAGCCTGAGATTCCACGGATTCCGTTGGCATAAGTCATCACTGTTCGACCAAAACTCACTGAACTAGCAGCCAAGAAAGAGCAAGAAAACGGCTTCACTTTACAGTCATAGCTATAAACAGTCTTTGCTGATGGTGATCAAAAGTTGTGTTCAAGGGCATAAAAACGCTGCTGAAGGTTAATCCGATGTCTCTGTGTCACTTACTGATAATCCATCATTATTTATTTGTAATAAACTGGTACGGCGCAACAAGCGATAACATTTTTTCACAGATTTATTCAGGGGCGGGACATTTGACAAATCTCTGAGCGGTTGGCCAATCACAGTAGAGACGCCAGCTAACCAATCATAGCAGAGTGCGCTTTTGCATAAGTGGGGGCATGGGCTCTTTAAAGCGTTTTCAGACGGAGTGAAAAGTGGTCATTTATGCACTGTCAGTGTGAGGAAAATAAAGCGCTTTTTCAACATTAAAGCATGAAAACATGTCATAGTAGAGCAACAAAATACATATATGGACCTGAAAAGTAGCATAATAGGGGACCTTTAAAAAAAACTAATCACTAGTGGTTTTTCAAAGACAGTGTGGTGTAAGTATGCCTCCAAGAATAGGACATTTTGAAACCGTAAAAAATACATGTACAGGTATATCTATATATATATATATATATATGAACAATCTCTCAGAGGACTTTTACTTGGCTAAAACTGATGAACTTTCTGGGGAACGTTTTCAAATCTGCTACAAATGATGAGTCTCTGTTAAGGGGACATTTTTAAATTGGTTAAAGTGTATGAGCCCCCAGAAAAGACGTTTATGATTTTGAACAAAAGTGAAGAGATCATTTGAGATATGTATATGCCTATGCAGGACTATAAAGTAACTTAAATTTTTTTTTTTCTATTTTATTCTGTTGGAGTTTGGTTGGGAAAGGGGAGCCTCCTCCTTCCTCCTCAACATCTGTATGTGGGGGAGCTGAAATGCAGACTTTATTTATTTATAGTTACCATCACTGATATACCTTTGGTGTACTTTCATATATTTTATTATATGAGTAATTAAAAATTTCTAAACCGAATTGGGGTTAATAAAATGCAGGACTTGCATTCACGAGTATACTTGCTGTAGTTGGTTTGGAATGAGGCTTGGCAACGGACTGAGTAAACGCATTTGAAATAGTGATAACAGTGTTAGGTTTTTGAGCCTGACTCTTTTGGGAGTGCATGAGCGTGGATTATTGTTTGTAGGTTCAGACTATAGTACTAGTGGCTTTGTTGTTATGGTGATAAGTTCTTCATTCCCTTAAAATGGGTCATTCTTTTATATCTTTTTATATTGAAATAGTAGAGTACAATCGAGTAATGGAAGAAGTTACCTACTCTTCAAGATGGAGCACATCTGTGGACTTCAAAGATGGATGAGCTCATGGTGGGAACACCATTTGCCATGGGGAATATTAAGAGATTGTTAGCTAATCTTCTTGGGGTTCCAGCTATGGAGGAGATTCTACGGAGAGATGGACTTAATCGATATGTGGGAACTTCTGTGAATGATCCAGAGCTGTTTTCGGCAAATAGAGCTCGAGTGTGGAGAGCACTGAGAGATACATTTCCAACAAATGTTCACCCCGACAATGTTCATATTGAACCACTGGGGCAAGAAGAAAATCCAAGGGCTTATGTGTCAAGAGCCATTCAAAAGTGGAGAAACATTACTGGAAATGATCCGGATTTGGGAGTGGAGCAGTCAATTTTACGAGCCAAAATACTGAAGGGGCTTCCCCAACCAGTGAGGCGTAAACTACCCAAAGTGGTTGGTCTTGGAAGAATGACGAAGAGTGTTTATATGGACCATATAGCTCATCAGGTGGAGCTATACAGGAAGAAAGAAAGCGATCAGAAAGAGCAGGATCAAGAGATCCTCAGAAAACTCAACCAAATGCAGTTGATGGATACTAAGAAGAAGGAGAAGATGCAGGCTCTGGTGATACCTAGTCAGTCTCTATTGAATCAAAAGCTACCACAACCACAGCCGAACCAAGTTCAGTTTCCACCAGCCCAGCCAACATTAATGGTCCCAGCCGTTCCCTTCACACAACCAACTTCTGGTCAGATGCAGACCTGGAGAGGAAGAGGTAGAGGAAATTTAGGAGGAACACAGTGTAATCTGGAGACCAGGTGTTCGTAAAGGTGTTTAGAAGGAAGTGGTATAACGAACGCCGTGAAGGACTGTTTGAAGTTGTTCGCGGTACTGGAACAGCGGTCCAGGTTAAAGGGTCTCCAACGTGGTATCATTTATCACACTGTGTTAAAGCACCAAGAGAAGAGGTGACACGCCCGCAGAGTCAGGATGGTGAAGGCTGAAGAGAGCCGGGAGAAAATGTGGGAGAACCAGCCACAGACGAGATGCACGGAAACCTCCAGAGTCAAAAGAGAAGAAGAAGATTGTCGATGATATGGATGGCGGTGTTGACTCTGGGCACATTGCTGATGGTGCCAGAGTCGAGTCTGCAGTTAATAGAAGGGAGAGACTATTTGGAAACATTGACTTCCAATATGTCCCTAAAACAGCAGAACCTGTTTTTTTGGAGCGCAAACAATCAGAGGTTCCACAGGGAATACAAGACCAGTTCGAAGTAAAGTCAAACCAAGACGTTACGCAGACGAGGGTTGAAGTGACCCTGGGGATAGAGTCTGGTGTGGACAGTGGTAATGAGACTTTTGGATTTGGGGAACAGATGAGGGAAGAGAAGGACAGCTCAGGAGGTTAGTCTAGATCTGGAAGAGGAGTTTGTTGATTTTGATAGGTTACCAGAAGATCGGACTGATCAATATCATGCAGTACAAAAAAGAGACGTGACATGGAAGGCATATGGATTCGATTCTTCAGTGTTACAAATTAAAGATAAGTGGGCAAGTAGGAATTTATGGTTCCAGCAGTTGACTCCTTCCATAAGATCAGTTAGAGGATTTAATTGTCCATGTGTGGTAAGAGTTCCTCCACCAGGCACATGGCTTTCGATTTTAGAGACAGTGCCTCAACCTTCAACTGCTAAATGTCAATCTTATGCCTTATCGTGGTTGTTGTATAAGCAGCAATCAGAAGTAGATACAGTGATGGCATTGTCACAGAATTTATTTTGCCCAGATTAGATTGTTTTTGGTTAAGAGATTTACTTTATATGGATCTGCTTGCTCAGCAGGAAAATAAGTTAACAACGGTCCCTGAGGCAATGGAGGTGAACTCTGTGAGGGCCAGCACCTGTTTTTGTTCAAACAAAACTTATGATGGACCAGGTATGTTTATGGGAATATCTGACTGCGATGAGTATTTGATGACCTTGGAGAGGCGTGACCGTACAGTTAGAAATGGACAGTATGAGGTGAAATGCGAGGTCCCTCATCACAAACAGCATATAACGTTGCTGGTGAAGGATCAGTTTTTGCCTGGTAATGTGACTATAGGGAATTTCAAAGACCAGGGTTTGCGGCGAGAAGGCATACTGTATATATATCTGCCATATGGGTGGACAGGATGTTGTTACATGGCAACATTGAAACTTCCATATGAGATATTTTCTATGCAGAAGGAGGGAACACATGATAGGAATCAATCTAATAGTCTCTCCGAAGGTAGAAGGAAAAGGGAGTTGGCACAATTTCATAATTTTAGAGTCTTACCATTGGAGGATCAGTATAGAAGAAAAATGGGGTATAGGTCTATTTCCATGGTATGGTGTGACATTTTTGGCGGACCACATTGATAATATCACTTATACCTTGCAGGGGTTTGCTAATGAAACCATAAGGGGGTTTGACTTCTTATCCAATACTCAAAAGAGCCATAGGTTGACATTGTTAAAGCATGATATGGCGCTGGACTATATTTTGGCCAAACAATATGACAATATGACTAGTGTGATAGACGCATTGAAGCGTATAAGGGATGCGTTTGACCCATCAGAAGGAGCAGGATGGTCTGCAAATGCTTGGTTGCAGGACAAATGCGGACCACTAGGAGCAGTATTGGTTCAAGTCATGGTGGCAGTCCTTCTATCATTATGTGTGATGTTTTGTTTCTGTACGCTGTTATTGACCTTTGCAAAGGCTATGATACTGAGATGGGTTGGTGTTGTAATGCCTGGTGATCCATCTCAGATGCCATTACTACAGGTGGCTAGTATAGATGCCGATGAGGCGGAAGTGTGGATAGAAGGAAAGTTACTGGAGAAATATCCATATTGAATGATATACTCAGGACATTTATATCTATTAGAGTGTTGTCATTTGGTAGTTATACTGGGGGTTTTAGGTTTTGGGGGAATCTGGAAATCATAACCTATAATAATATGATATTGTGAATCTGACATTATAATCAGTGTTTGATGTTTTACTTTGCATCTGTTGTTTTCTGCAAAGATACTGGTTTTTGTGTTTCTTTCCTTCCATAAGGACAAGGGGGGAATTTACACTGGAGGGATCCAGACACTCAAAATGGACAACTACAATGGACTGAAGGATTCTGAACAAGGATGCTGTGACAAAGTGTTCAGATTCGACATATGAGCGACCCTACACTGAGAGTCGTCAACGTTGCTGCAGAGGAGCTGCTGTGTGAACCACTATTGTGTCTTTTTCTTACATATATTTGAATGAGTTATACTTAAAGGTCCATAATATTGTCTCTGTATAAATGTGTGAGGAATGATGTTATCTGATATTGAGTAAATATATTGGGACCTCAGATGTTTTCTTTTTCTTTAACGCCTAGGGAAATTGGGTCTAGGCAGGGAAAGGTCCATTGGAAGGTGCGATGGGTCGACCAGCCAGAATTTGGACATTGTTTTGATTTTAGTTTCTGAGATTTCCATATGTATTTGCTTAAGTTACATTCTAAACATATTGTTATAAATAATTAGAGTTCCTCCTTTTGATAGGTCTGGAGTACTTTGTGTGGTCGCCTAAGGCAGAGGGGCCGTGGGAGAATTTTCCTGTCTAGATTGTTTGAGAGTGACTTGGGAAGATGGCTGCCGGACGGGTTTTTCGCTCCCCCACTCCATAAAATGATAGTAGTGTTAAAGTTATGCTGTAGAAGGAGGAATTGTTATTTATGTCAGAATTGTAGTCATGTATGGTTTATTCTTTTAGTTTCGAGACTCTGTGTAGTCTCGAAGGGGGGAATATGTGCAATGGCGGCGCTGGGGGGGGCAAGCAGGGTCTTAAGACCCTCCAGTCAAAGGCTTTTCCCCCCCATTTGCACCCCCTGTCCTCGATTACAAACATATAATCTGAATAAAGAAAAAATGAAGACACTACCGAGACATAACAATCATAGGTAATCGTCCGACAACAATTGTTTATAACGTTGCTGTAGTGGTCCGTATTACAGAAGCGTCTGTATCGTTTTAGTATCTATGGTAACAAGGGTTAGGATGTGTAGTGCGATTTGATTGGCAGTTTGCACGCAGACGTGCGTTTGACGTTCATGTTGGCGGCGGTTGATGCATAGCGGCTAGTTAACGACAGAGCAGATTAGCGAGTGACAGAGCAAAATGGACCGTTTTGTAACGTTAATTTCCAGAAAGCGGATGAGAGTGGATGATGGTGGTGGCGGCGGTGATTTGCGGATGCACAGTACGATGGAGGAGGACGGAGGCCGATGACATCCCCGAAAATGTCGGGCAAGATTCGGGGAGTGAAGGGAGAGCTTCACCGACAGCCGTAGCTCTGATCTTGGGTGGCGGGAAACCTGGCCCTGTGGATTTAAGCCAAGACCCAGCAGAGGGACCGAGGCAGCCTCAGCTGAAGTCCTACCCGCGTCGGGCATTTTGCTCCCAGCTAACTTTAAGAAGTTTTTGCCAGTCGTGGTTTAAACAATACGAGTGGCTGGAATACTCGGTGTCAGTTGATGCTGCTTTCTGTTTTGCCTGTCGGCATTTTCCCCACCATGCTCGGACATCTGGTCACTCAGAAAAGAGCTTCACTCACGCTGGCTTCAGAAACTGGAGGAAAGGAGGTGAGAAACTAACACAACACCATGCAAGTGTTTCTCATAAACTAGCAATGGAAGGCTGGTGTGAGTTTAAGGCAAGGATGAAAAATGGTTCAAGGATTATGACTAAGCTTGATGCTGGACATGAGAAAACATTACAAGAAAACAGGCAGTACATGAGAGCAGTCATAGAATCACTGCGGTTTACTGCTTGCCAAACAATTGCACAGAGAGGGCACAGGGAAGATCAGCAGTCCACAAACAGAGGTAATGTTATTGAACTGTTAAATCTGCTGGGAAAGTTTGACACCATTGTCTCAAAGAAATTGTCCAGTGGACCTGGGAATGCCAAATATGTGCATCATGATATCCAGGATGAGCTGATTGATGTTATGGCCAGCATGGTGAGGGAACAAGTGAGCAACGAGGTTAAGCTGGGAGAGCATGTTGCTTTAATGGTGGATGAAATAAAGGATGTGAGCAAAAAAGAGCAGATATCTGTTGCTCTGCGATATCTAAACAATGATATGATTCATGAAGAGTTTCTGGACTTTATTTCTGCAGAGGGCCTGGATGCAGAGTCTTTACACAAATCAGTTAAACAAACACTGGCTAAGTGTAGCATAGACAAACATGCATGCATTGCACAGTGCTATGATGGGGCCTCTGTCATGTCCGGGTGCCACAATGGTGTCCAGGAAAAGTTTCGCCAAGAAGTGCCACATGCGCTTTACATCCATTGCTATGCACACAGATTAAACTTGGTTTTAGTTGACTGTGTACATAATGTGAAACCAGTTGCAGAATACTTTGCAACGGTCAAGATGTTGTAGGGCTGGGCAGGGCTGGACTGGCTATCTGGCCTACCGGGCAAATCCCGCCAGGCCCTCCAACGTTTTGGGCCTTCCCAGGGTCGGAAACAAAACATACATTATATATATTATATTTTTTATTGATTGCGACGGTAAAAACATGACACATCGTGGCCCATTGGATGCTTCTCTTGAGGCACATTTGGCTAGTCCAATGAAATTCCTTGGTTCTCGAAGGCCCGCCCCTCCCTAGAGGCCCTCACTTGACCCAAGTCATCACCTCAAATTTTGTAAGCGAATGGTGGAGGATAGAGAGGTCGCGAGATGGAGAAACAAAAGAGTGGCCATGAGAAGCGAATGGAAAAGAGAAAGCAAAAACTTAAAGACGACGTAGCAAAATGTGCAAAAATCACCGACTTATTCAAAAGCACAAGCTCAACCTCGGGTTCGGGCGGTGGGGCCGCCGGTACAACGACAACGAGCGCACAGGTGGTGGAGAATGTAGAGGAGGAAGAGGCGGAGGAGATGATGGTTCGAGCCGGGGAACCAGAGGAGGAGGAGACGGAGAGACGAGAGTCACGAGACGTGACCCAGCAGGGAGAGATTGAGGTTAGAATTCAGCTCAACACACCCGCTAGCTAGCCAATGCAGTGTAGCTATTCACCGCTTCGGCGTTTCGTTTCCCATTTATTGCCTGAAACCGAGACCAAGTTGTCATCCTGACTTTATCAAATCAGTCACAAACATGTACCCATTTGATATATTTTCATGCACTTCTCTTGTAATGTTGCGCCAGCATATAAATCTTCCATTTGTTGAGCTGTTACAAGGTCATGTGATGTGTTTGAAGTTATGCTAGTGCCGTCCGGTCTAGAAATACCCTAGCTAGCTAGGCAGATTAGCTATTCACTGCTTCGGCGTTTTTCCCATTTATTGCCTGAAACTAAGACTAAATGTGTCGCCCCCACTCTCTCAAATCAGTCACAAATATGTACCGATTTATTTTCGTACACCTTTCTTGTATTGTTTTGACAGCTTATAGAAATCTTCCATTTGTCTTGAGCTGTCAGCTGTCACAAGGACGACATGTGCTGTGTCTTGTAATTGCTAGTGCGTGTTAGTTATGGCATCCCCCCTTTCACGTTCTCAAATCCAACAAATATCTTATTTCTACTCTACTGCTTGTCGTGTCTTGTGCAACTGTGATTTTATACAAATTGTATTTTTGTAATATTTTCCTTCTGTAATGGCATGCCACGTCATTATCAAGACATCTCGTATTATCTTAAGTTTTCTGCCTATTTGCACGGTAGATGGATAGGTAAGAAGCTGATTAGCCGTGCTACTGTTTAGGAATAGCTGATAGCTGATAGCTACGCGCTCACTCCAATTTGCATGACATGTAAAAACATGGTTTATTAGCTTTGTTGTTGGCAATGTGTATCTGATATTTTAATCGTGTCTTTATGAGTTGCATTTTCCTGTGGTGGTCATGGATAGGCTATCCTACCATTCACCACGTTGTGTTCTGGAAAGCATTAAAGCAATGGATGTTTCAATTTCTTCATGGTTGAGACAACGCAGTTGGATGTTTCAAGGCGTATTGTACACGGAACTTTAACAAGTTATGTTGGAATCCTAAGCAATAAGAAGCGGTCACTTGGTTTTGCTGTGGTGAAAAAAATGACGAGTGTCCGAAAAAAAAACACTGTTAGACATAATGACTAGCTTACGCTCTTTTGATATATATATATATATATATATATAAAAATGGCGCTTGGCCCTTGGGTGATCAAAAGTGCCCGGGCCCTTTTCAGAGGCCAGTCCAGCCCTGGGGCTGGGCGATATGGACCAAAAGTCATATCCCAATATATTTAGGTTGAATGTCGATATACGATATATATCCCGATATTTTTTCCGCAAAGTGAGAGCTGTGAAATGAAATGCTCAGTCAAAGTCAAAGCCAAATACGAGTAGTTAGTAAGTAAGGTGCACATTTAAATAAATAAAATATCTTAAATAAAATTAGCCTTGTTTGGAGACAAGCTGTTTTCATCTCCCAGTCTTGCATGAAGTGAACTGTCACGCTCATATAAGGCTCACACGTCCTGCTTGACCACATATCGCTGGTCAACGCAAAATGGGTGACGTTAGCCAGCCGGCCTGCAACGTTCTGTCTGACTTCACTATACATTTGCGGCAGTGCTTCTCGTGCAAAATAGTTTCGACTGGGAAGCTCGTATCACGGGTCCAGCTTTTTAATTAGCTCTTTGACCCCGACTTGTTCCACTGTTGCAACAGGGACCAGGTCTTTGGCAATGTGAAAGGACACCGCCTTTGTTATTGCACGCCGCTTGTCGCTTTTCTTCTCATACGGCACACAGCGGGGAAATGAAGCTTGCAGTGAGACTTGTTTTGGGGCTGGAGCTTTGTCGGGTTGGGGACGGCTTGTGCCTGTGGCTTCTGCAGCGCACAGTTTCACACACTCTTCATATTGCACTTTGTGCCACGTTTTTAAGTGATGAAAAAGATTCGTAGTGCTTCCACCACTGGCTGCAATGTGCTTATGGCACTCCCTACATATAGCTTCGTTTTGTTGCTCGTCTGACAGTTTGTATCCGAACCATCTCCAAATGATTGAGCTACTGCTTTTTCTTTTACCAACCAAGGGGCTCTCCACCGTACGCTCTGCAGACGTTGTTGCCTTCTCCATGTTTGTTGAAGAGTGCCGGAGTGTCCCCTCCCCCTCCCCCCTCTGTGCATGAAAGAGGAGGGGCGGAGCCGGGGTGCGTGAAGCAGTGCAGAGAGTTCCGATCAACGGCTTGCCTGAAGCAAGTATTACAGCGCAATTTTGAACTATATCGATATATGCGATATGGTCTAATTCCATATCTTATTTACAAATATATCGATATATCTTGAATATCGATATATCGCCCAGCCCTAAGATGTTCTACAACTTCTTTTCTGGGACAGTGACTCACAAGGTGTTCATGGAGAAGCAACAAGAACTTGAGCCCACCAAACGCACAGTGGAATTGAAAAGACTATCAGATACCAGGTGGGCCTGCCAATATTCTACACTGTGGGCAATAAAAAGAACTCTCCCTGCTCTCTTAGCAACTCTTGTGGATGTGAGCAACAAGACGAATGCTCATAAAGCTACTGAAGCAAGATCAGATTGGACTGATTGATGCACAATTTGTTGTGCACATCTGTATGCTGGAGAGCATATTCAAGCTCACAAAGAACTTATGTGATCATCTACAGGCCACAGATTTGGAGCTGGCATCTGCCATTGATATGGTCTTTGCAGTTGTTGATACCCTCAATGACAAACGCAATGCTGAAACATGGACTGAAATCTGGGAGTGTGCCAGTGATATGTGTGAGACAGTTGGCATTGACATGCAGCGCCCACAGGTAAGGAGAAAAAAACAGCCCCACCACCTGCAGGACTTTGTGGTGAACAGCCAAACAGGATCAAAAGAGCCGCTGGAAACCTCAGAAGACTATCAGAACCACTGCTATTTCCCTGTAATCAATCGATTAATCAGTGAATTGGACAGGCGGTTTTCCTCTGACAGCTGTCACGTTCTAAAAGGAGCAGCAGCTCTTAACCCAAAACACGAGACATTCTTGGACAAAGATACTCTTTTGCCCATGGCTGAACATTATGGCGTATTGATTGAAAACCTCTCAGCAGAACTTCACCAGTCAAAAAGACTGATTGAGAGGAAAAACCAAAGGGGGGACGTTGTCAGCACCACCCATGATGTGCTGGTGCTTTTGAAGCCATACAAGGATGCATTTGTTGACCTGTTCAAGCTTGTCTGTATCTCTATGACACTGCCTGTCACATTGGCTTCATGTGAGAGGAGCTTCTCCTGCTTAAGGCGTTTGAAAACCTACCTGAGGAACAAAAGCGGAGATGATCGTACCAGCAATCTGGGTGTTCTGGCAATTAGTTCAAGCAGGGCCAAAGCACTTGTCGAGACAGTGATTAACCGCTTTGCAGCCAATCACAACAACAGGCGGATCGTTCTGTTGTGAGTGACCAGTGAGTACACAATTCTTTTTTGACAGATTTTAATGATGCTACCGGTACTTATTGTTTGTCTCATATTATGTCAACTGTCAGTGTAGTATTTAGCCTGTGTGTCTGTCTGTGTGGTTGTTTCAGCAGTTTCAGTGGAGTCCAGAGGAGGAGGAGAGAGGAGTTGAGAGCAGAAGAGAGGAAGACAGCAGTGGAGAGTGAAGGAGAGGAGAACAGAGGAGGAGGAGAGAAGAAGAGAGGAAGACAGCAGTGGAGAGTGAAGGTTTGGTTTTTAAAGTCCCTTTATTGCACCATAGCAAAAGAGACAACAGCTCACCATCACATCTTCATTCAAGAGCAACAAAAACCACACAAAAACAAAAAAATAAAATACAAGCAAACCTGTCAACCAGACACAGAACGTGTTTCTCCAATCAGAAACTTACATTCAGCTCTCCGTCCCCCCCCACAGAGCACAAAACCCCCCCAACAGCCCATACATGTCCTATCCAGTCTAGCTGCACTCACCCTGCCATTGCCGACCCTCACCCATGTGTATTGTCTGGTTAGTGGATGTTTGACCCTCCATGTGTCTAACAGATCCAGGTGTGTGATGATGCTGTGAAGGCTCTGAGATGACTGTGGGTGAGGTTCTTCACTTGTCCTGTCTACAGTGAAGTCTAGCGTGCAGTTGAAATCCCCACCAATGATAAATTGATCCTGATGGTACTTTCTTACCTCGTTTTTTAGCAGGGTGAAAAAAACCACTCTATCTGTGCCTTGATTTGGAGCATATATGTTTACAAAGCAGACCACAGAGCCCTCTATTTCTGCCCTTACAATCAACAGCCTGCCCTTCACCACTTCAGTAGATGATAGTACAGTTACATCGACATTTTTCCTAAGCAGAACAGCTACCCCTGCACTAAGGTTGGTGCCATGGCTAAAGGTGCACGAACCATCCCACCATAAACCCCAATCTGTCTCGTCTGCTGGATTAGTATGTGTCTCTTGCAAAAACAACACATCAACCCTTTTTTGAGTAGCGATTTCAGAAATTAATGCCCTTTTTTGTCTGTCTCTCCCACCATTGATGTTCAAAGATCCTATCTTAAGGCTCCCCATAGAGGTCAGAGAAAAAGAAACGGATAAGATGAACAAAACAGAAAACAATTGAAAAGAGAAAACCACCGTGTGATACATGATCATTTTACTTTTTAATCTTTTTAGCAGTTTTGCCTTTTTTTGCTTTCCTCAAAGTTGTGATATGCTTTTTGAGGCGAAAACGTTTCTTCTCATCCAAGAGGTCAAAACCGACCAGTCTTTGCAGAACGCCAACAGATCTGATAAACTTTTCAGTATCACCGAAGTAGTCATTTAATCTAACAGACTTTTTAAATGTTACATCCAGAAATTGATTTATTTCCTCTAAAGAATAGAGATCTGTGTTCCTCAGAGTCATACTCCATGTCCTCTCCTTCACAGGATGCCTGACTATTTAACATACCCTGTTCTTCATTGGTGTTTACAGTGGGATCTGTGCCTGGGTCAGTGACAAATAAGGGTTGGTATGATGTCCAAATCAAAAATATGCTTCAAACTTGTTAAAACAATATTTTAGATGTTTGTTTAAATGTATAGTTTCCATTTCTGTTGGTGTCATAGTATTTAATATGACATTTCTACCATTTTTAACCAATTAAAGAATCACAGTCCCATTAAATTGTCAAATGGTGTAACCACTAAAGCATGACAAGTATTAAATAATTCACCCTCCTAGAAGCTATGCAAGTGTATTAATGAAAATAAGTGATCTATTATGAAATATCATCTCAAAGTATATTTAAAATATTTTATTTCTAAACTTAGATAATATGGGTTTTTGTTGTACTGTGCGAGTCAATATGCCATAGACATGGATGTTTTTTTCTCTATTCTTGGGTCAGTTGTTTTAAAATCATTTTAAATTTCATTTTTTACAGTGTAGTAGAGTGCTAAAATCATATGCATAGTAACTTTTTTGATTTATATCAGATTTTTACTAGAAACACTGGTTACGCCAGTTGACATTTATTGGTTACACCAGCTGACCGTACTATCTAAACAGAGAACGACAAGCAATTGACACATGAAATGCAATGGAAAGTCATGAAGTAAAATGATTAAAGGTATTTTAATAAGTGTGAACACACTCTAATAGATTTGTTTTTCATAACATATAAACAATATACTTAACAATGAAGAAATGGATTGACCTCTGATTTCAATTCTAAAAAATTACACTTTTAAAGGACAAATATTTGAGAACAATTCATACATCAATTCATAGAACAATTCATTCATATTCATCATATATCATTAAAAACAATCATGTCAACAATCAAATTTAAGAACATTTCACAAACTTTAAGAACATAACACATCCTAGCTTTGAGCCTGGAATTTTTTCCAGTCCTCTGTTGTGAGCCTGGAATGACGGGAGTTGACAGGCTCTGGCTCAGAGATCACAGAGAGCACATCAGCTTCATAGTAGAAGAGGAGGTCGGATGGCTGAGGCCAGGTGAAGACATTCTTTGCCCCCAGCTGTTTCATGCAGCTCACCTCTATCTCATCACCCACAACCTGCGTGATCTGCCCCACAAAAGGCTTACCCTCATAATTGACAACAATGAATTTGCCTTTCTGATTTAGGATGGGTGGTTCTGGAGCAAGCACTCTTTTCCTCTCTCTGTACTTTCTCTGGTACTCTTTCCACTTTTCCCTCATCTGCACCTGTTTTTCCCTGGGCAGATCTGCGACTGGGATGTTTGTGATCTTTCCCTGTCTCTTTGTCCTTTGATAGCTAAGAGTAAAGAAGATGAATAAAACTGTTAATCTTATGGCCCTAATTCTTCTTCCATTTTAATGTCACATCTCTCTCTAAAACTACCCTTTCAGAAGATCTACATCACTGATTTTACTTTCTCATGAAGCGCGCGCGCGTGTGTGTGTGTGTGTGGTATACCTTCGCTTTCTTTTAGTCAGATAATTTGCCCTTGCAGCAGGATCTACATTAACCCGCGCTCTGTGGCGAGCCACTTTTTCTTTACTTGTTAGAGGCATCTGTTTGGAGAAGAGGAGAGACGGTGTTGTTTACATACACAAGTTTCCACCCACATACTGCTTGCTTATGTATACTATAGAAATGTGAAATTAAAAATAGATTTAATTTAAAGATTTTAAAGTTATTTTTAGACTATTTCAAGCAGCACATTATAGCATTATCATTTTATAAATAACAACAACAATCATTTTAATCATTTTATCATTATTTATAATAATAATAACAATAATAATAATGTAACAATAATAATAATAATAATAATAATGTACTACTTATACTAATAATAATAATAATAATAATAATAATAATAATAATAATAATAACAATATTCATGATAATAATACAAAAATATGAATTAACATTACAAAAGTAGACCTTTTGTCCATAAATTGATCAAATTAGCCTCATAAAGGAAGAGGTCCAATGGTGTAACCCGGTTACACCATTGGACATTTCAGATTGAGACCAAAATTTGCAGGCATTATTGTGGACGACTATGTAAACACTTAACCTTGGTTTGAATATTTAAAACTATTTTTCATATCAATGTGAATATTTTATGATAATTTATGTTTATTAACATTTTACTGAGGTCATACCATTTGACATGTATTCTAATCATACCTGACCATGATCTGAAAATACTTTATTTTGTCAAATTTTAGAGAGAGTTACCAACCTTGACTTGTGGCAGTTGGTGTCTTCAGGGGTCCTTCTGTTTGACATCACATCCTGTCACATGATCTTCTAGCTCAAAATATTCAAAATGGCTCCATAAAGGGTGGTTACACCAGTTTACATACCAGAAGTTTGACTTGGCACACATGGTTCCCCATGTTAATGGAAATATTCAGAACTGCTGATGTTTCTATATTATTATTCAGTATTAAACAGTACTTGTTTAAAATTATGCCAATGTATTTCAGAGGGTGTTTAGGACATTATTACACATTTTTACAACAACTTATATAATTGGTGCTGCATTTTTGTGGTTACACCATTTAGACAATTTAGCTCTTATTTTCTCAATATTATCTCAAAACTTAATAAAATCATGCATTTCAAGATAGGGGGGCAAAGAAACATATATTTTTAAGTAAATTATAACTTTATTATGAACTTTGCACATTTTTAAAGTTATTCAAACCTCAGGGACAGAAAAAAATGAGCGGCACGTCTTTCACCCGCCTACAAAACTTGTGGAAGCTGCTTCAGTGCCTGCAGACTGTGAACTGCTCAGGTTCTCTGCAGTCACAGAAGCCTGTTGCTTGTCAGGCCGACTCTGTTCCTCCCTATCCAAGTGATCCTCCTCAGAAAGTGAACCAGTGGCACCGGCTTCCACACCCTCCGCACCGGGATCCGCATCCGCGCCCGCGGCGCCAGCACCGGACCCGCCAGCAGCGGACCCAGCACCGGACCCGCCGGCCGCGGACCCAGCACCGGACCCGCCAGCCGCGGACCCAGCACCGGACCCGCCGGCCGCGGACCCGGCCGCGGGCCCCGCCGCGGACCCAACTCCGGAGCCGCCAGCCGCGGACCCGACCGCGGACTCAGCGGAGCCGCCCGCCGCGTCAGCGGAGTGAGCCGCCCCCTGCTGTCTATGCGGACACGTAAAGCGTTTGTGTCCCACATCTCCACACTCAAAACACTTGAACTGTCCCGAGCTGGCGTACACCATATAGAACCCGTCACCGTGCTTCACTCTGAACGACACGTCCAGTGTTTGTGTCGGCGAGTCCAAGAACATGAACACCTGCCGCCTCAGGGACAGTACGTGCTTCAGTTTGGGATCCTTACATCCCAAACTCACCGTTTTAAATCCACTGGCAAACTTGCCAAACCTACGGAGCTCGCTCTCTAACAACTCGTTCGGTATGAACGGCGGAACACCGGACACGGTGATCCGCGTGGAGGGAACTGACAGCGGGGAGACCTGCACGAATAAGTCCCTGATAAACACTCCGCTCTCTACCAGCTGATACACACGGGGCTCCTCGTTCAGGAACACAACCACTGCTTTGTTCATTCTAGACGCAAACGATAACTTATCATGACCTACCTGCTCACCGACAGCCAACAGAACCTCCTCCACAGTAACGCTACTATCCGGCGGGACTATCCTTACTCCCTGCCGGATAGACGGAGGCGGCGTCTCGGGGGACGCCATTCCTCCCGAAAACTACCTGACACAACCACTGATCGCTCGGCCAACACAGTAAAAATATTAATAAAGCTTACCTGACCATGCACATAGAACAGACGGAGAAACCAGGGAAAACCCGAAAAAAGGACAGAAACCAATTCAAAACTCCGCGCCACTCACCCCACCACCGCTCGCTCACACTCACACTCACACCGGAAACGGAAAGGAGAGGAGAGGAGAGGAGAACAGAGGAGTTGAGAGAAGAAGAGAGGAAGACAGCAGTGGAGAGTGAAGGAGAGGAGAACAGAGGAGGAGGAGAGAATAAGAGAGGAAGACAGCAGTGGAGAGTGAAGGAGAGGAGAACAGAGGAGGAGAGATAGTGAAGATGAGAGGAAGACAGAAGTGGAGAGTGAAGGAGAGGAGTTGAGAGAAGAAGACAGGAAGACAGAAGTGGAGAGTGAAGGAGAGGAGAACAGAGGAGTTGAGAAAAGAAGAGATGAAGACAGAAGTGGAGAGTGAAGGAGAGGAGAACAGAGGAGGAGGGGAGAAGAAGAGAGGAAGACAGCAGTGGAGAGTGAAGGAGAAGAGAACAGAGGAGGAAAGATAGTGAAGATGAGTTTAGAGAGGAAAAGAGGGGAAGAAAAGAGGAAGACAGGAGTGAAGAGATAGTAAAGAGGAGATCAGAGGTGAGACAAAAGATTCAGTGAGTTAAGAGACAGTGGTAAGAGTATACTGTGTTGCACTACACACTGCTACAATTCTGTTACACTAGTAAATCCACAGATGTTCTCTGTGGTGGCTATGATTTGAATTGTATTCTTGTGCTTGCTTGTTTGTTGATTCATTAAATACAAGTAATTAAAAATGCTTGTCTTTGTTGTATATAAACATTTAGTAACGTGCATTTCAATGTAGTGTATTGGCCCGGGAACAGTGGTGTTTGGTGTTCGTTGTTCGTGGTGATATACAAAGGTAGATACTCTCTGAGGTCATAGGTTGGGGAAGAGGAATGTTGGGTGGCAGGAGAGTGAAAAACAACATCTGGAATATGTTAGGGGGCCCCTATGAACTGAGCTGTCACCTTAGTGGGGCACACATTGTTATTGACCACCTAATGTGAGCACACACACTTTGGATGCGCACACACATTTTCTCCTATAAATTGCATGCACAAAGACAGTTTGGGGGGACTTCCACAATTGGCTCTGGGCACCCCGCATCACCCGTGTTGGTGTATGATACTATGCTGTTGCAATAAACCTTATTACAAGCTGGTTTCTCCGGAGACTTCTTCATCATCTTCACAAACATCGCTACAAGATATAGCTACCTCAACAGTTATTTCAAAATATGTCAGATAAGTAATTTATCCTCGCATGATAACTATCTCAACTTTTACCCTGTGACTGGCAGAAGCTCTGCTGACAGAGATGCACTTTCTCTTTTATTTATTTCGTAACCGCGATTCAGCAACTCCGGAGTACTTCTGTCTCGGTGGCCAGCTTTCTGTGAGCAGTCCCTCTCACACACATCTACAACTGCAAAGGGTTACCGTTTTGATTTGACAACTTTATATTGAATTATTACGGTTCTATCTGAGTTTTATTTTCGCCGTTCAGAAGCAGCTCTCTCCTTTCATTGTCATCGCGAGTGCAGTAAAGCCCGCCTCCGGTACCGCAGGACCTGTATTCTGATTGGCTAAAGCACTTCTGTGTCGAAAAATCTGAGTAACGATTGGCCTGGAACTTGTGTGTTATTAACGCTTTATGAACTTGGATACATAGGGCAAAAAAAGAAACCGCGATTAAAATTCGATATGAAATGAACAGGAGAGAATGACATTTTGTTTTTTAGTCTTAAACCCCCTTTGTACTTTCACAATTGGTTGCTTATACAAAGGAAATAACCATATTTGGATCTGATGACAAGGACAGATGGAGCTTTACAACCAGGGTGCGATTTGACAAAAAAACAGAGGGGGGGATGTTTTTTTTAATTTATTCATAGACAAGAACATTGGACTTTTAACTTGCATAACTAGGGAGAAAAAAACGCAAAAAGTAGACAGGCCCTTTTTTCGGGTCCGTGGATTAGTCCCCATCACAACATGGCAAAACTTTTAATAACCCAGACATGGATTTCTATTCAACGTCACAAAAACATGCATACGCACTAACAGGCAGAAAGCACCATAGAACAGCATCAATGCTCTCCATGAAAAGACCCTCCAATTAACTTAAATCAAACACTCAAAATAATTCACTAAATAGCACAACGTGCTGTCAACACTCAGGGACAGGTCTGGAAAACTAGACAAAGTAAACAGTCGGCTCTGGTGACAAATTTGTGGTGGCTTTTTCGTTTTTCCTATCGGGGCATTGTCTGCAGCATTTCGGCCCTCTTCTATCCACAATTCTGCAAATGGGTCCTGTAAAGTAAGATGATATGCTGCTCTGAACGCGTTTCATGTTTGGTTCAGCGCTGTTTTTCCTGCGAAGTTCCCGCACAAAAATGTTACAATGTTTTTGTTTTCGATGACGTTCAGAAATATGCACCGTCTGCCAGAAGGCTGCTGAATAGCCTACTCTGATGTAAAGACACTGAAGATCGTTAGATTTCAAGAGTTTAAGTAGGCTAGCAGTTAAGTTGCATTCATCGCTATCAAGGGGGGGAAATCCTTGTCCCCACCGGAGATAAAAATAATTTAGCAGAGGTAGGGATAGGAAAACCAGAGGGGGGGAAATCCTCACCATCCCCCCCTACAAATCGCACCCTGTTTACAACCATACCAGGGATTACATGGTGCAAACAGGGGTCAAGGTACTATATGTTGCGTTAGAATGCTAACTTTTGGTGAATTTAGAATCTACAGACGCAAATAGAAAAACTAGGCCCTATAGTATAATACGCCTAGATGTGTATTTTGTATGTTTTCCTTCCAAAAGCCTGATAGAAAGCATGTCATGGAATCATAATAGCACAAAATCTCAAAATTGAGCAGTGCATGAAAAACGATGTTTTTGCATGTCGTGTCTCACCTTAAGTTCTCATGGCCTGTTCATATGCAGCGCTTCATTATGTTCATTTAAAATGAATTACCAGGGTTAGGCTAAGACATTTTTAGAAATATGCTAACATATATAGTAGTCTCAGTGCAGAAAGTGATATGCAAAGTGCTGCTGTGCTCCACTTAGCATCCATCGGGACAGCAATGACACGGCACATAGACTTATAAGGAGTATTGAAAATTCTTTGTTGCACCATGTTTGGTATTCAGCAACCCAATCATACAGTCAGGTCCATAAATATTTGGACATTGACACAATATTCCTTATTTTGGCTCTGTACACCACTACAACGGATTTGAAATAAAAAACTCATATGTGCAGACTTTCAGCTTCAGATTCAGATTCAGTCAATGACAGCCTGAAGTTTTGAACCCATAGACATCACTAGACGCTTGGTTTCATCCCTGCTGATGCTCTGCCAGGCCTTTACTGCGGCTGTCTTCAGTTCCTTCTTGTTCTTTTGGCAGTTTCCCTTTTTTGTTTTCAGCAAGTGAAATGTGTGCTGAATTGGATTCATGTCAGGTGACTGACTTCGCCATTGCAGAAGTTCCTATTTGGTTGCTATTGCAGTATGCGTCAGATCATTGTCCATCTGCACTGTGAAGTGCCACACAATGAGTTCTGAAGCATTTGGACGAATATAAGCAGATACTATTGCCCGAAACCCTTCAGCGTTCATCCTGCTGCTTTTGTCAGCAGTCACATCATCATTAAATATAAGGGAAGCAGTTTCATTGGCAGCCAAACATGCACACGCCATAACACTACCACCACCATGCTTCACTGATGAGGAGTACGCTTTGGATCATGAGCAGTTCCTTCCCATCTCTATGCTCTTCTCTTCCTATCATTCTGTTACAAGTTGATCTTTGTCTCATCTGTCCATAGGATGGTTTTTTTACAGATCTGTAGGCTCTTTTAGATGGGTTTTAGCAAGCTATAATCTGGCCTTCCTGTTTTTGAGGATCACTAACGTTTACATCATGTGGAGAACCGTCTGTATTTACTCTGGGGAGGTCTTCTCTTGATTTTTGACTTTGACACAGATACATCCACCTCCTGGAGATTGTTCTTGATCTGGCAAACTGTTGTGTAGGGCTTTTTCTTCACCAGGAGAAGAATTATTCTGTCATCCACTGAAGTGCTCTTCTACGGTCTTTCAGGTCTTTTGATGTTGCTGAGCTCAACAGTGCATTTTCTTTTCAAGAATGTACTAAATAATATATTTGGCCACACCTAACGTGTTTGGTATGTCTCTGATGTTTTTTTTTTTTTTTTAATGCTTCAGCCTAATGATGGTTTGCTTCACTGATATTGACAGCTCTTTGGACTTCATATTGATAGTTGACAGCAAGACATTCCAAATTCAAATAACATACTTGAAATTAATTCTAGACCTTTTTTCTGCTCCTTGTAAATGAACTAATGAGGAAATAACACACACCAGGCCATGCAACAGCCAAGCAGCCAAACAGCCAATTACTTTTGGTCCCTTAAAAATGGGATACCCTGGATAAAATGTGTTGTAATTCCTACACCATACACCAGATCTGGATGTAAATACCCTCAAAATAAAAGCTGAAAGTCTGCACCTGAAGTACATATTTATTGTTTAATTTCAAATCCATTGTTGTGGGGTACAGAGCCAAAACAATGAAAAGTGTGTCAATTTCCAAATATTTATTGACCTTACTAAATATTGTTTAAGAAAGGAGTACAGTAATGATAGGTAGTGTGTTTATGACTCATGTGAGCTGACAGCAGCCATAAGATGGCACTGCAGCTCACTGTTTCACTGAGATCTCTGCTCTAAATAAAACACACAGGAAGATGGTGAAGCACAACTGACCCCCGCCACCAGACAGCACCCAAAGTAAGAGCATTTTATGGAACTTAGACACCCCCTGACACATTTATATTGTCAGGGGATTATTGATGTTTTAAACGATCTCTCAATTCATAGGAGAGGAGAAAAGGAAATAATGAAAGGAGGAGGCAGGAAAGATGAAAGCATTCAAAGTTAGTTAGGAAAATGCAGGTCAGAAAGATGTGAATATTTGAGGTTTAACTGCTTTTTCAGTCTTTCAGTGTACAATGTGTCCTGTTACAACAGGTGATCACATGCTTGAACAACAGACTTCAGCTTAGAGAGCAGAGAAGAAAAGGAGAGAAACTGAACTCAGGGATTGAAAACATTTGAAATGTGCAACTAAATGGAATGTGTTTTGAAAGTGGTTATGCCATCAGTTATTAGCCATGTTTATCTAATTGCTCCAACCTGAGAATGCAGTGCTTGTTTTATAATCCATGTTATTGTATATGTTTGATTTGGGGCTGTGAATACCTGGCATTCAGCACCAATTAACTCCTCTTTGGTTTGTTGACAGCCTGCAGGAGGTAAAGCTGCTCTGTGATATTTTCCTCTGTTGCTCTCATTGCGCTTGTATCATATTGAAGCAAACGAAAAATATGCCATGTTAATTGTACAATACTAAACTATTGGTTGAGCTCTTTTGACAGATTTGGCCCACAGGCTAGTATTTGTTAACTCCTAGAGTAGAGCTCATATGCTCTGTTGAAAAGGCGCTTTATTTTCCTCACACTGCCTGTGCATAAATGATCACTTTTCACTCCATTTGAAAACGCTCTGAAGAGCCCATGCCCCCACCTTTGCAAAAGCGCACTCTGCTCTGATTGCTTAGCTGGCGTCTCTGCTGTGATTGGTCAACCACTTAGATATTTGTCAAATGTCCCGCCCCTGAAAAAACTGAAAAAATGGCATCGCTTGTTGCGCTGTACCAGTTTATTACAAATAAATAATGATGGATTATCAGTAATCATTTCAAAGTGACACAGAGAAATCGGATTAACCTTCAGCAGCGTTTTTATGCCCTTCAACACAACTTTTGATCACAAACAGCAAAGACTGTTTATAGCTATGGCTCTGTAAAGTGAAGCAGTTTTCTTGCTCTTTCTTGGCTGCTAGTTCAGTGAGTTTTGATCGTACAGTGATGAAACTTATACCAATGGAATCTGTGGAAACTCAGGTTTCATATGATACAGAGCTGCCAACTCTCAGACTTTTGCCTGTTTACACACGCTTTTGCCTGTTTACACACCTGCACACGCCACACATCCCATTTCTCACACAAAAATAAAGAAAATCCGATCTTGGGCAGAGACTCATTCGTTCCTTTCCAAACTCCCCGACGGTAGATGGCGCTGATGAGCGCCACTGAACTCTATGCGCTGCACCCATATATGCTCCATCCCCGAAGTTAGCGACAGAAAAAGAGATACCGAGAGAGACAGCGGGAGAAACTACCTCGAGAAGTCTGATGAGAATCTGAGCTGAGACTACTTACTAGGTATGTTATAATGAAATGTCATTCAATTGAGTACTCAATCTCTTAAACTTTAAATCTCGAAAGAAATTATTCGTTTGTGCTTGTGCGTGTGTCTGTGAACATGATGTAGTGTGGTGAATGTAAACTCTGCTGTCATAAAAAGTAGCAGGAGAGCACCTTGTTAACCTCTTGGTATAGGCCTACTGCATGCTCAAAACATCAGCTCATAGCATTGTTTATTTACTTACATGGCATTTATCTTTTCATTAACAGGCCAAAGAAAAAGACTCACTCTGGATGAAGACTTTTTCTGAGTAGGACCAATCAGCACTTCGAACAGGTAAGATGTATTCCAAAGATGTTAACATAAAAATGCTACAGGAAATGTGTGCAATAGAAGTAGGCATGTTCTTGTAACTAAGAGTATAGTTATTAAACCAAAATAACCATTTGAATTCTTTAAGGTTTCAAAGATTTCCCGTAAGACACCTTTGCCAGGACAAAAATGAAACCTTTTATTTTATGTAAAGGACCAGCCAAAGTGAGAAAAGACAGACAAACACACTGACAGAACAGCCAGAATATACATACAGACAAACACGTAGAGGAGCAACGGACAGGACAGATAGACGCACATGCAGAGGAGCAACATAAAGGACAGATTGAAGAACATACAGAGGAGCAACAGACAGGACAGATAAAACGACCAACAGGGCAAGTGGAAAAAGACACAGAGGGACAGACAGAAGAGACTCCCCAATCCAACCGCAAGGCCAGAAGAGTCGTGCTCTGGCTGGAGAAGCAACATATAGATCCATTTTCAAAAATGAGTGGACTTCTTCATCGCCATTTAATACCAGATGGAGCCTCAATACGCACTACTGGTGTGCAGTCTGCTGTATTGAAAAGTCATGTTGCCACCAGGGTGTTGCAGATGTAGTGCGCCACATAAAAAGCAAAGGCCACCAAGAAAAGCAACAGGCTCTCCAGTCCTTAGCCACAATATCACAATATGCAATGCCCGTTCCCTCTGTTGGGGGGATGTCTGCACAAGATATTAAGGTATGATATGTGTAATGGTCCTGTCAAGGTTCGGTCAAGAGTTTTGTGTTATAGTTGATCACGGTTAAGTCATGGTTGATAGTTTGACTCATGTGTGGTTTGTATTTCAGTTTAGTACAGTCAAGTTTTCTTAATTTGAGAACTTAGTTGCTTGAATGTGTTTTTTACCTGTGCCCTATTATCGCAGGTGTCCATTTGAAATAAACTATGGTCTTTTGGGAGGATTAATAATTTTTTATTTCTTACCGACAATAAGGGCTGAGGTCAAAGTGACAGCTGGGTTGGTAGTTCACAACGTCCCACTAGCCTTTTAGGACCACCTGGGGCCTCTCCTAAAATCATTTTTGTGAGATACGAAGACAGCGCAGTAGTACAGGTGTGCCCAGAATAGGGTTAGGTATCGTTTGAAATGTATCGATTCCGATTCCGATTCTGCTTATCGATTCCGGTTCTCAAAGATTCCCCGTTTCGATTACAAAATGGTAAAAAAGAGGTCAAATGATTAGATAGCAAAAATATCTTTATTCCTTTAAGCGTGAACTGAAAATTTCACAAACTAAATAATATTTACTAAATCCATATAATACAAATGTAGTACGCAGTACCAGTGCTTTATGTTACACTGGGGAAGCAGCAGTGAGACCTTGTAGTAGACAAGCAACTTGACAAAAGGAAACCCACACAATTCCTCTCAGAGCCTTATCAGACAAGCTCAATGTCTTTAACTACATGAATTAGTAATACCTGAGATAGAGGCAATGTTAAAACTTGTCTTGAAAATACTGGTGTTCATATTACCCAAAGAAAACATAGTCGTATTTGTGTTCTAATTCTCCCTGTAAACTAATGTTACATCAATAATAGTCAACTTTAAGAACCTTAATGAATACTAATCGCTCATATTCCAGGACAACACCATGAACCATTTATGGATAATAACGTTTTGAGCTGCATGTTGTATGTTTATAGGAAACCTACTGACATAAATCATACAAGTCACATTCGAGAAAAACAGAAGTCAGTCCGAGCAGCAATAGGGGCCAAATGCTAGACCTAAAGTGCATTCAGTGCACAGCACCTAGCTGCCTGCAACCAAATCAACAAAGTCAATAAAACAGAGGGTATGTTAGAGATGTATGCAACTCAAGAGTTCTTGTTAAGAAAAATCAGCATATCAGCTTTTTCTGGTAGTATGTGTGATCTGTCTTGGCAAATAGTGTCTCCAGTAGTGGAGAAAACCCTCTCACTAGGGGTTGAGGAAGCTTGCACGCACAAATGCGGAAAGGCCACCTCTGATAGCAAAGGATATGTGGTTCTTTTGTTTCACCACCAGGCAGCAGGGTCATCAGATGTCATGGTTGATGGCATCTCTTGGTACATCTTCAGCTCTCTGTCAGTCTGGTGCTGGATGGACATGGTGCTGTTTGATAAGATTTTCATCTTCCGGCAAAAAGTTCCTTAAGCGGTGACATTATAGCCCTCTAGCAGGGGCTGCTCCTCTTCTTCCTCACTCTCCTCTCCTTCTTCTTCCTCATCATTCTCTCTTTGTTGTCTTTTCTCCCCCTCTGACTGCATTGTTACACCATCTTCACCATGGCCCTGTTCTGTTGGCTGTTCAGACTCAGTCAGCTTTCCTGCCATCATCTTCTCCTTGACCTGGTCCCAGACATTGTGGTGTTTGAACCGAGGGTCTAATGCAGTGGCCTCTTCAAGAAAGTTTCTGATGCCATCAGTTTGGTACGCTTGGAAAGGTTTACCCAGACAGCCTGCTTAAGGTTGGACGCAAACGCTGTGTCTCCCTCATCAACAGTGAAATACTTCTCAAGCTTTTGGAGAATTGGAAGGATCTGACCGCAAGTGGGGCTCTTTTCTGAAGAAATACAGAGTGTGGATGTGTATAACACTCTCATCAGATGGATGAATTCCTCTGCCTTTCTGAAATTGTCATCTGTCAGTCGAGCAAGTCGGTCCCTCTCCATTGGCTTTCTCAGACGCTGATCCAAGCTGGCTGCTTGAATTGCAGGATATTGCTCAAGGAATCGTTCCAACATCAAGTAAAGGGAATTCCAACAAATTCTTACATGAAGAATTAGGGAGTGTTGAGGCAGATCTATAACCCAAACAAGACAACCAGATTTAGAAATTACATTATTTTTTATTTTAGTTTTAGCAGTTTTAGTCCTATTCTACTTGAGCCTTGTCAAATATATATTATATATATTTATATTGGATTCTGACAGACAATAAAGTTATCTTGTCTTATCTATATAAGAAGATCCACTTTGTATATGGCGTAGTTACATAAGACATACTAAGATGTATATTATGTTACTTGCGTTGTGTTAATAAATCAAGACCTTCAAAATGTACATAAGGCACTAATGAGCTGTCCTATAAAAGGTTCAAATGAAGTAAACTGAGGGATGCTTACTTAGGACTTGTTGCTTCTCCCGGAGCACAGTCTTTCCCATGGATGAACGCTTCATCCAGACAACAACATCCCTGATCTTCCATCCATTTTGTCACTAATGCCAGAGAATAGAGACTTTGTGCCCCAAGATTGAGTGTGTGTGCAAAACAGCCTAGCTTTATGAAATGTAGCCTTTTTATGGCCACATCCATGTTCGCTGCGTTATCAACAGTGACCGCCACTATTTTATTGATTATGCCAAATTCCTGCAGAATTTCACCAATTTCTTCAGCCACCACTTGTCCTGTTTGTGGTTTGTAGGCTGCTTTTGGTTTGAGAGCTTTTTGTCTTTCCCGAATTATATAGTGTGCGGTCACTGTTAGGTAATAGTCTTGCAAAATGCTTGTCCAGCCGTTGCTGGTTAAAGCAACTTTGCTAACACCACTTAGCTCAGATACAATGATACAAAGATTTTTCCACCTCATACCAGGCAGGAATCAACTCATTGGTTAAGCTATCTCTGGAGGGAGGCGTGTACTTCGGATATAGGGGCTTGGTCATTTCCCTGCAAAAAAGATTCAACATAACAGTACCTGTTACTGTACAAGTACCCTGCAATCCCACAAACCTTTTTTTTTTTAACCTTGCATACCTAAATGACGGAGATTCGACCACAGGGAAGGGATGAAGCCCTTTTACTACAAATGCCGTTACCGCTCTGTGACACTCCTCCAATTTTTCTTTGGTCAGCTTTCCTTTTAATGCTAAAGCAGTGGTTCTTAACCTGGGTTCAATCGAACCCCAGGGGTTCGGTGAGTCAGTCTCGGGTTCGGCGGAGGTCAAGACACACACCCGACTCATATGATTCGTGATGACACGCCCCGCTTGGCCATCACTGGCTGCAGGTGATCACGCTACATCGCTTGGCTTATCTGTGCTGCAGGGAATTTGGTGCGCTCAGTAGTCCACTTGTGACTGTCGTGATGGTACGTCGTGTGATTTCTTTCTTAATATTTGAATCCCTTTATACTAACTATATCGAGCAAAAAAAGAAAGTGGTCGGACGAATATGTACAATATGGATTCACATGTATAACAGAACGTGATGGGACTCAGCGTCCTAACTGCATGATTTGCAACGCCAAGTTGAGCAATTCTAGTCTAGCACCGGCAAAACTAAGGGAACACTTCCTTAAGCATGGAGATGGGGAATACAAGAACACAACACTTGATGAATTCAAGGTGAAGAGAGCCAGATTCGACGAAAAGGCTACTCTGCCTGTTCTCGGCTTTGTACCCATCAACAAACCGATCCTCACAGCATCGTACGAAGTTGCTTACCTGATCGCAAAGCAGGGCAAACCACACACCATTGGTAAAACACTCATAAAACCAGTTGTGTTGAAGATGGCGAATATCATGCTGGGAAAAGCGGCTGAAGTTAAGTTATCCCAAATTCCTCTTTCAAACGACACCATCAGTGACAGAATAGAGGACATGAGCAAAGACATCTTGGCTCAAGTAGTTGCAGATATGATTTCAAGCCCGGCAAAATTCAGCCTCGAACTCGACGAGACACACAAGTATTAAAAATTGTAGTGGAATGCGTGAACTATGTGCAAAATAGTGTTCTTAGGCACCGCATCTTCAGTGAGCTGTGTAAAGAAATGGGCTCTGAATTCGAGGTACTTCTGTACCATTCTAACGTTCGGTGGGTATCCCGGGGACAGGTGCTGAATCGTGTTTTTGCCATGCGTGTGGAATTAGCCCTGTTTTTGCAAGAGCACCAACATTGTCATGCAGATTGCTTCAAAAATTCTGAGTTCATTCTCATTTTAGCGTACATGGCTGATATCTTCGCAGCTCTCAATCGTCTCAATCAGCAGATGCAGGGAGGTGGAGTCAACATCATCGAAGTGGAAGAAAACCTGAAGGCTTTTCAAAAAAGGTTCCGTTATGAAAACGACGAACAGAGAATGAGAACTTCGCAAACTTTCCCCTGCTGGACGACTGTGTAAGTAAGATCGAAGATGTGTCTGGAATCGGAGACATTTCTGTACCCGCGGAACTAAAGCAAGCAATTGCCACGCACTTGGATGAGCTTGCAAAGTCTCTCGACGGATATTTCCCTACAAGAGAGTCATATGCAGCATGGGGGAGACAGCCGTTCATGTTTGGTGTTGAGACAGCAGTTGTCAATGATGAATACTTCGACGAAATCATTGAAATTCAGCAGAGCCAGGTTCAACAGCAACTCTTCAGAACAACGCTCTCAAAGTTTTGGTGTCAACAAATGGTAACGTACCCTGTTATTGCTAAGAAAGCCCTGGAGATTTTCATACCGTTTGTTACAACATATCTTTGAGAGCAATCCTTTTCGAGGATGCTGGAAATAAAAACGAAGAAAAGGAACAGACTTTGTTGCAAAAATGACTTGAGAGTGGCACTTGCCAAGGTGAAGCCACGCATTTCTGAACTGGTCTCTCAAAGGCAACAGCAGAAGTCACACTGATTTGCAGTAAGTATTCATTATGTTTTTGTTTTTGTGTGAAAATCATGTTTTGCTGGTTTTGTTCTTTGAACACAGTGATGTTGATGCACGGTTCATTTTGTGCACCAGTAAAACATATATCTATGTCTTGAATTTGAAAAAATCACATTTTATTTTTCCAATAAAGAAGGGGTCAGTGAACGCGCATATGAAACTGGTGGGGTTCAGTACCTCCAACAAGGTTAAGAACCACTGTGCTAAAGAGAACGGTGTGTCGCGGTCAGCTCTACCCAGGGGCAGACTCACAGGTAGGACGTTCTGTCAAAGTCCAGAATGGCCGTCCCTTTATGTGGCCTACGGCTCATCAGAAAAAGAAAAGAAAAAAGATTAGCGATATTAAGTCAAAACAATAGAGGGCACCAATACGATATTGCAGGCCGATTACGTGGGGAAAGGTACCAATCATTAAAAAACACACAAAGAAGAGGTATAGGAATAAAGAAAATGTCAGGTAGGAAGCGTAAAGAGAAAAGTGGCTGGGAGAAGGCGAAAGAGAAGAAGGCCAAATCATTGGAGGCGGATGCCTCAAAATGTCAAAAGCTTACTGAGCTATTTAGTAGGCCTATTGAGCCACTCAAGACTGCGAAGAGCTAGAGGCGCTGGTAAGTTGCAGAAGCACCCAGTAAATCAGTAGGCTAGGCTATGATAGGCTCACCTATTTATTTGGGTTATGTTGCTATAAACATCGAGTTTTCAGCACGATACAGGGCAGTCCAACCTAACATTTTTGTGGCTGACAACGTTAGTGCGTGAAATATCACGAACAAACTGCAATATGGAAAATAATAAAATAACACCCTAATTTTGGGTAGAGCGTGATTATTCCAATCATTTTCAGTGTCACGTCTGATATGCAAGAAAAAGGGGAAGATGACAAAAAATACTTTTGCATTTTGGAGACGGAACGTATTAGTAGTCTCTCCCGCCTCTCCCTCCCTCTCCCTCTCACACACACAAACGCAAACACTATTCTGTTCTCTTTTTTTCCGAATTGGCAGGGCCTAATTAAAAGTAGCCTAGGCACAGTCATTGTCTTCTTCATACTTGGATAGTATAGTTTATTAAAAGCTATGATATAGAAGAACTGTATATATATATATATATATATATAATAAATAAATGCATATATATATATATATATATATGCATATATATATATATATATATATATATATATATATATGCATTTATTTATTTATCATTTGTTTATTCAGGTTGAAGAAGATAGTTGCAGCTCAAAAGATGACAAGGAGAGTGCAGGGAAGTGCCAGGATAAGCCAGGATGCTCAGCATCACAACATTTCAAATGCCCAAAGTCAGACAGTTAAAGCCTGGAACATTTTTTTGCTTATCACCCCCAGCAAAAGCCCAAAAATCTGTCTCTGCAGAGAGTGTTCATTTGTAAAGATGGCACAAATCGCAAAGAGTCACACGTTATATTATACAGTGTGTTTGGCATTTTCCAAGCCATATGAAACAAATCCCTTCATAGGTGGAATGCAGGACTGGAAGCATGTCAATCAAAGAGTAGAGGAGCATGAAAGGGGTGGCACGCATAGGGTGTGTGCTGAAGCATATTTCTTACATGCATCAAAAGCTGATATAGCCAGTCTGCTACATGGTCCCCAAATAGTGTCCCACAGAGACCAAATAAGGAAAAGACACCAAGTGTTGGAACGAGTTGTTGAAATAGTTAAAGTCATTGGTAAGAGAGGACTTAGCTATAGAGGGACACAATCTGAAGCAGCTTACACATTGGATGACTTTAGTATTGACCATGGGAACTTTTTGGAGCTTGTAATTCTTCTATGGGAAATATGATGTATGTCTGAAGGAACATCTCACTGAGTGCATTGAGAAAAGTAAGAAGGTGCTTCAAACAGGAGATCAGGGTCGAGGCTCTCTTGGGACCTTTTTTTTCCAAAACCACTGTGAATAAAGTCATCTCTACAGTGCAGCAACTTATACAGGAGACCATTGCAAAAAAGATTAGAGAGGCTCAGATGTGTTCAGTGCAGATCGACACAACCCAAGACCAGTGTCCAATGTGAATTGGAGATCAGCAACTGCATCAGTAATGCCACTGATGGTGCATCCAATATGCAAGGCCCATACAAAGGTTTTTCCGCTCTGTTGTCCTCGAAAGTGCCAAACCAAGTGCATGTGTGGTGTTATGCACATGTGTTAAACCTGGTTCTGGCTGACACAACTGAAGTGGCTATTGCCAGTGGATCCTTGTTCTCACTAATGAACAATATTGCTGTTTTCTTTCATGAGTCATACCAGAGGAGGAATGTGTGGGAGCAGGAAAGTCAAGACAGTCGACATAAGCATCTTTCCATGATTGGAGAAACAAGGTGGTGGGCCAAGGATGTTGCCTTGAGGAAGATTTGTGGGTCCTTTGGGAAGCCAGGCCAGTGTGTCTACACTGATGTCATCAGGGCACTGAAAACTATTGAAGGTGAGTTTAACCTGAAGACAACAGCCCGTGTCAAAGCATAAGGGTATTTGGAGGGTTTAATGAGGTTTGAGACAGTTCTGACTGCTCAGCTTTTCCTCAGGATCTTTGAAGTCACAACACCACTCTCTAAATACTTGCAGACGCATGGTTTAGACATCTTGACTGCTCACCGAATGGTTCTGACCTCTGAAAATGCCCTCAAGAACATGTCACAAGATTTTGAGTCAGTGAAGAAAGCTGCTTATGTTTTTGTTCAGTGGGCCAATACAAAATTGTCTGAGGAGGAATGTGATAGGGAAGTGGAAGAAGCTCTTCCAGAGAAAAGGACGAGGAGAACAAATATGATGGATGTTGAAATGGCAACGGATGAGAGCTTTGGAAATGCTAACAGTGCCTATGAAGCAGAGGTCCACAACCAGCTGATGGACACAGTTAAAGGGAGCTTCCAAAGGTGTTTTCTATCCCATGGTTCCCTCTATGCAGACATGGCTCTCCTTGACCCAAGCAACTTTACCCAAGTTTGTTTATCATGTCTGCCTGATACTGCTTTTCAAGGGTTGAGCAAATGCTTACTCAAGTTTGACAGCAAGGCAGCTGCTGCTAATTTGCAAAGTGAGCTTAAGTGTTTGGCAGCACAATGGCCACGTCTGAAACAGTCTGTATTGGATGAATACAAAGTTAGGACAGTGGTGGAAGAAGAGGCAGAAGAGAACAAAGACACAGAAGAGGAAGAGGTGGAACTTAAAGAGAGCACCTGCAGAGCTTGTAAAAACTGCCCAGCATGTTGTTACCAGATTCTGACGATGGTACAACCTGTTAACAGATACCTATCACATCCTTGACCTAGGCTACAAATTTCTCCTCACTTTTCCTGTGACTCAAGTAGCCTGTGAGAGAAGTTTCTCTCTCCTCAAATATATAAAGAATAGATTGAGGAGCACTAATTCCCAGGAACATCTCAAAGCGTTTATGCTTATGGCCATAGAGAAGGACATCGGTGCTACTAGTGCTAGCTGTTGATACCATATTTGGGCTCGGAGACCACAAGACATCAAAGACTGTACATTCTTTGATATGGATGCCGTGCTGTCTTAAATGTTTACTCAAATTCGAAGTGCAACCTGACGAACAGCTAATAAACTTCCCACAGGCATTGCACTGTGCCTTGTCGTTGTCTTTTTTAGCGTAGTGAAGCCACACTTTGGAGCGTTTACCGCGTTCCATCTTTGATAGTGTTGTGACTGGGCCATGCATGCTGCTATCTAAACAAATCACACTGTTGCGTTGATGCATGACGTAGTCACATGACGTATACAGGTCCTGTCAGATAGCCTACGTCCTTGCAGATATGTAGCCTTTCTTTGTAATACTAAAGGGTTACCGCGTTTAAGAACTGTTAAGCAGAACCGAAATTATATTTTTTTATGGGTACCCGGTACCCAGCATTTTGTTATAGGTTCTCATTTGGAACCGAGTTTCGGTTCCCAACCCTAGCCAGGACTAAGTCACCTTGCATTACCAATGAAGCACTCGCACCATATTTCACACAGGAACTTGAGAAGGAGATGCAAAAAGCCCCGTATACCCTTGTTACGGATGGGTCTAACTATTTGAGATTTTTCTCCGCTGCAAAACATTTGCTTTGTGTATTTTTAGACACGAAACAACATGAACATCTGTATGATTCTAACTTGTCATCATAGGAGTGGCAAAGATGAACCCGCTTACTCTCTGGGTCTTCATGGGCAGCAAAGTTGTCCACCAGTTTTTGAAAATGTGCACAACAAGTGGGACGAGATGTGGGACAGCAAGTGAGTTCTTCACCAAAAATAACAACGCCTTAAAGGAGCATGGCATCCCTTGGGAGAACTGCATTGGTCTGTCAGTCGACAATGCAGCTGTGAACGTTGGATCACTTAATTCCATTGCCTCTAAGGTCCTCCAGAAGTATCCAAACACCTTTATTCATGGTTGTCCTTGTCATGTGGCACATAAAATCGCCAAAGCTGCAGGAGTGGGATTTTTAAAAGGGAGTTAAGGTGTGATTTATCTTTACATGTCAGGTTTTATTTGTATCCTAATTACGTGCATTGATTGAATATGTTATGATTTGTTTAATGCATTGCAGGTGTCCCGTTTTGATTTGGAGGACATGGTAGTGGACATCGATTACTGGTTCAAGGCTAGCACAAATAGGAAAGGATACCTTACAGGTATGCATGTTTGATACTATTAAATGTAATATTGAAATGCTGAGCTGCATACAAATATATGCTATGGAATTAAATGTCTGAAACAGAGTTTTGTGAGCTCCATAAAGCGGAGTACATGGAGGTCCTCCTCCATCTCTCGTTTCGTTGGCTAAACGAACATTGATCGTTGTGTGACCAGGATCCTGAGGCTTTATGAACCTCTGGCCTGCTTCTTCAAATCTGCTGGTATGGTCATCATTTATCAATTTCATTAAGCAGCAACTACATGGCTTGTTAGTCAAATACTTGTATCATTGACAACCTCTTGTTTTGTGTTATTTATTGATGGATTCAGGATGAAAATCAGGCCAGGTTCAAGAGGCTTGTGCAAACATTCACTAACCCCATGACAGAAGTGTACCTGCTGTTCTTCCAAGCCACCGTACCAACTTTCACTTCTTTCAACTTGCTTCTTCTGAGAGAACAGTCGTCAATATTTTGGTTCCATGATGAGGTGGGATTGGATTTAGCTGTTTGTCTATTATGTGTTTCTTGCTGATATCTGCAGGGATCCTCTAAAACAGGTTTCACCTACTATTTTGTAAATGTCTGTTTATGGATGGTGAAATTCAAATGCAAGCTATCTTCCAAGTTTATTCTGCAGGGCCATGAGGAGCCTTGTGAAATTTATTTACCAGGTTAGTGTTTTACTATTATTATGATCAAACACTGTGATACAGAACATGTGATATTTAGCCTTGTACCTAGCCCTTTGCCACTTCATGAGTAGAAACCTAGTAAGGTTTTGCTAGTCCTTCCATTAACAGGGAGCTTCTGGTTGGATTTCTTGCCCTATGTGTCTAGCTAATACTGCCACATCAGCATGTTAAACCATTCATGTTAACCTGATATGCTGTATCTGTGACAGGAAGAAAGTTGAGTTGGGTTCACAACCAGGGCTAGACTTAACAGTCTACTCGACGAGGGAGACATCACATCACAGCAGGTGGATTCATTCCATGAAGCTGTGTTGTGTTTCCTGACAAGTGCTGTGGACTATGCACTTAAGAAGCTGCCACTGATCAAACATGCAAAATGTGTAGATGTGCAGCAGAGGGCTGAAAGTGACATTGAAGATGTCCTGTACTTTGTCGAAAGGTTAGGTTTTTTTTTCTCTAATTATTGTCTATCATCTTAGCTAAAATACCCTGCATTTTATGATGATATATGTTCACCCCTTAACTGAGGAGAAGCCATATAAAAATAGCTCATGTGCAAAGATGCGTATGAACTGCTGCTGGTTGATGACAATATACCTAGAACTTAACAACTTGTAACTCTACTTTCATAAATAGCTTTCCCCATCTCCTCCCATACCATGGGCCAGAGGAGCATGACCTGCTGGGTGAGGAGTTTCTAAATTATCAGACCATGCCAATGATATCCCTGCAGGACGAGACTGAAATGGAAAGCTTCTGGGCTGAAATGGCAACCCGGAAACATAAGGTAAGCCTTTTTTTTTTTTTGTCTTTCCTTTTGGCTGGTGTGGCTTGGCTACATCTGTTGCTATAACATTGTTGCATGCATATATTGTCATGCATGTTGCAAATTATGCAAGTTTTTATCTGAACTTTGTTAATTGATCAACCTACAGTACACCAGTATTAATCAATAAAAAATCAAGGTATGTTTTCCATTGTGTTCTTGGTGCATTTTCCATAGGTGAAAGGAGCCAAAGAATTTGAAAGTCTTGCTGCCGTCGCCAAGCTGGTCCTGGTGTTGCCCCATTCCAACGCAGACGCTAAGAGGGTGTTTTTAGTTGTGGGACTGAACAAAACCAAGACAAGAAACAGCCTAACATTGGAGGGCACCCTGTAATCAATAATGACCATAAATATATCCGACCTGGAGCCCTGTTTCAAATGGGAGCCCTCCTCAGATGTCATCAAGGCCTCCAAGAAGGCCACAGCCCAGTATAACCGTGCCCACAGATCATAGACAAGGACTAGCTTCTGATCTGCATCTGATACTGATTATGTCTCATGGTTAGTTGTTTTTGTAATGCGTTCATCTGTTTTATTGCTTGAAAAAGTAGTACTGTTTAAGCACTTTATTTGTTGCACTTTATTTGTTTCTGATGGACCATGTGGTGGGAGGCTTTGAATGAAGAATAATGTCCCTCCCTAACTGATCTTGTCGTTTTTGGCTGAACATAAATGATCATTAAGTGCTCTTAAGAATACAATTATTCACAACATAGGTTATGTTTCAGTTAAGAGTTAGTTTGATACCATTGTAATCAAAATATCAATCAACCTACCTAGGTCAAATCTTAAACACTGGTCTATGAATAAGGCTATATTGTGGCACATAGGCAGTCATTGAGGCACAACAATAGTTTCCTGGTTGAATGTTCAACAGTCTAGGCCCTACAAGTCATGATGCCAAACATGAATCAGAATAAGTTCAGGTATTGCACATCTTTAGCAGACCACCCAAACATCCACTAGAATGCAGGAAATCAAATCTACTTAATCCAAAATTTCCTTGGGGTGGACCTTCAGCTATGTCTTTGCTTCACAGAATGTAACCAAAATTGTCCATCTCCAGTAGGCCGCCACTATCAACGGCTGTTAACATGGGTACAACTCCAAATAAATTCAAATTCTCTGATATCTGAGCCACCAAGTTGTGTGGCTGCGCGCAGCCAAATTTTGGTTACCCCCGACAAAATCTAACTCCAAGGTTTTTTGAAAAGTTGGCAGTGGTATGTGGTTTGTGCAGATGGCATGAAGTAAAAAAATTGGCGTAGCTCACTCGGTGCTATGTTGCGTTACCTCGTTTTCATTCAGAGCTGATTTAGACGCTTGGTGTTGGAATTATCTTTCATTTTGGTAGAAATGGTTAATATGGTCTGGTAGCTGAGTTTCTTCCCGTTCAGTGGGTATGCCACATTAATAGGTTGTTAAATGTTAACATGCCCGGGGACGCTGTTTCTTACAAGTTGCTGCGTCTGGGCTTAAGAGGTTAACCTGTTGTGAATGAAAAACCATCGCCGTATTTCTGCACAGTTCAGGTAAAGTTAGTGGGCATACAACCTGAAAGCTTGGTAGCGTAGCGTTGATAGCGTTAGCTTGCAACTTTGCCGAGGCTATCAGTGTGCTTGCGGCTCAACTCCCACAACAGATCCACAATTCAGTGAAATGTCGAGAACTACTAGCCACTTGTTCTTCACATCTTCTTCCTTAGGTATGGCAAACAAAGAAAGTTTTTGGTTTGCAGCGAAAGTGGCAGCTTCTCCTCGCCATGGCTCCTTTGCTCGGGTCGGCTTTTCGGAGTGGCTCGCACTGCTATTGGCTAGAATTCAGTTCTGTATCACAGGGAGGTCAGTGTGATTCGGAACTGAACCAGGAAGTAAAGAAAGGAATCAATTGAGGCGTTTCAGGCAGGGGGGAGGGATATGGGAGAGAATCTCCCTGTACAAAAGGCTCTAGGCATTTAATGTTGATTTCTCCTTTTCAGGTTATGGACTGTTACTTTGTTAGTTACGGGACCTACGTCACACTGAGCGCGATGCGCATTGTCTACGTTTTATTCCGGCGCGCTCTGATAGTAGCACATGTCCTCCCATGTTGATGAAAGAAACCCTGTTTGTTGAAGTGTGTGTCCATGCGAGAAATGGTTAAAACATACTGTTGTTGTCTCCTTGCCTTCTCCAACGTACACCTCATACCCTGAACATCCTGGCCGTGAAGCAGTGTTCTGGCCGACAATCAAGAGTGTGTGCAATGACAAAACTTGAATAGCCCGTTTACTGTCCAACACATCCACTAACCCTCACCCACACTCCATCTGGCCTGAACTTTGGGATTTTAGCTTTTGCAGACCTATTACATGTACACAGACAAAAATAACACACTACAGGAAAGGGAAAACCCATAAAGTCATAATATGGCCCCTTTAACCAGATACACCACACACACTCTTCAGACGTTCAGACTCTTGCCATGAACATGTGTCTCTGTGATGTTTGAATACTTTTATGTGCAGGAAAGCTTATTAAATATTCAAAGACAATCTCTTGCCTCATTATATATTTCCACCACAGCGCCCAGTTCCAGATGTTTCTAAGGTTAATGTATCACTTCATTGTAGCCATGGAAACCAGCTCCAGGTGTTTCAAGGGATACAACTACAGTCTAGCCATGGCAACCAGCTCCAGCTGTTTCTTAGGTTACAGTACCCTAACAGTGTAACCATGGAAACCAGCTCCAGTAGTTTCAAGGATAGTACCACTACAGTGTAACCATGGAAACTAGCTCCAGATGTTTCAAAAGTCATAGTACCACTACAGTGTAACCATGGAAAGAAGCTACAGATATTTCTGAGGTTGTAAGGTGTGTCCCACTCTATCCGCGGAGGACCCAGCCATTGATGGGTAGGCTGGGTCTTCTGTAGAAGACGAAATGAGACGGTCTACGGAGCACTTCCTCGTACGTCACCAGCAGTTCCCCGTTCTTACCTTTCGCTGCCCCTGTCACGAAGTACCATGAAAAGTCAATTGTTTAATTTCTGCCGTTAGTAAAGGTTTAAGCTGTTAAGATGGAGCCAGAGGTGTTAATTTTGCTGTTCATTTTTTATTTCAATTTTATCAAATATTCCCGAACGTCGCAATAGGATAACTATCTTTTTCAGATTAAGGGAAGACCATTTCCTGGTAATACTGTTAGCATATAAAACATATTTAAATGGAATTTCTTAGGTTAAATAATGTATACATACATACATATATACAGTGGTATGCAAAAGTTTGGGCACCCCTCTGAGATTTCATGACAATTTGCTTTTCCTTTATAATAGAAGATCACAGCAACAACATTTGTTTTCCTACAAAGATGTAGACGTTTTAGTGTTTTCCAGACCAAAATTCTTAGGGTAGCATTACATAGTTTTATTATAATAAAATAAAATGCAAAAAATGGGATGTGCAAAAGTTTGGGCACCCTTATAAATAGCATTCATTTCAACACCTGTACGGATTTATAGCTGACAGGTTGCTGCACAAAATTGCTTTGATTAGCTCATTAGACCTTCAATTACAAAGACAGGTGGAACCAATCATGAAAAAGGCTATTTAACATAGGTAATAGCTGGCTGTGCCTGGCCTAGGTTCTTTCTTAGGGAGTGGCAAGATGGGGACCTCAAAACAACTCTCCACTGACCTGAAAGCTAAGATAATCCAACATTATAAATTAGGAGAAGGGTACAAAAAATTATCTGACAGGTTTAAACTGTCTGTCTCCACAGTCAGAAACGTAGTTGTGAAATGGAAGGCCACAGGAACAGTCCGTGTGAAGGAAAGATGTGGTAGGCCGACAAAAATAGGGGAAAGGCACAGGCGAAGGATGGTGAAAATGGTCACAGAGAAGCCACAGACCACCTCCAGAGAACTACAACAACATCTGGCTGCTGATGGTGTAGTTGTTCACCGTTCCACAATCCAGCGTACTTTGCACCAGGAAGAGCTCATTGGAAGGGTGATGTGCAAAAAGCCTTTCCTGAGTGTTAATCACAAGAAGAGTCGCATGAGGTATGCAAAAGCACATCTGGACAAGCCAGAGTGGTCAGATGAGACCAAGATTGAGTTATTTGGTCATAACATGAACAGGTATGCATGGCGAAAAAAACACACTGCATTCAATGAAAAGAACTTGTTGCCCACTGTAAAATTTGGTGGAGGATCTATCATGTTATGGGGCTGTGTGGCTAGCACAGGTACTGGAAAACTTGTTAAAGTTGAGGGCCACATGAATTCCTTACAGTACCTGGAGATTCTTGACAAGAATGTTCTAGAGTCAGTCACAAAGTTGAAGCTACGCCGGGGTTGGATTTTTCAGCAGGACAATGATCCTAAGCACCGATCAAAATCCACCAAGGAATTCATGCAGAAGCACAGGTACAATGTTCTGGAATGGCCATCCCAGTCCCCAGACCTTAACATCATTGAAAATGTATGGATTTATTTGAAGAAGGCTGTCCATGCACGGAGGCCAAGAAACCTGACTGAACTGGAGACGTTTTGTGTGGAAGAATGGGCCAAAATACCACCTGCCAGGCTTAAGGGACTTGTCTGTGGCTACAGGAGGCGTCTACAGGCCGTTATTGCAGCAAAAGGAGGCAATACTAAATATTAATGGAATTATTTCTTAGGGGTGCCCAAATTTATGCACATGCCTATTTTTGTTTGAATGCACATAAACATGTTTCTGTTTGACCAATAAAAGTTATTTCACTACTGAGATGTTTCTGTTACCATAAGGTATAACATATGTTAAAATGAAGTTGCTGCTTCAAAAGCTCAGCAAGTGACAAACTGATGCAGTGGTTTTCCTAAGGGGTGCCCAAACTTTTGCATACCACTGTATATATATACATATATATATATATATATGAATATAAGTTATTTTTTGAAGTTTTGCACTAAGTTTATCTTTGCAATCATTTTTCAATTTTGTATTAAGTATTCATGTTAACCTGTGTCTCAGGGCTGCCTTGGTATCCTATTTACTGAGTGGACTAAAGGAAAAATAAAACTTACTCAGGTGGACATTGAGTAGCAAATGTTTACATTTGATTCAGTGTGATTTTTTTCTTCTTCTTTGAGAGTGTAACTCAAGAAAGAGTAACTAAAAACAGCAATCTAGAATCAAATATATGAATGTATTGAATTGATTTTGAATCGCAAATCGATTGTGAATCGACTCTTGACCCCAAAAAAATCAAATCGAACCGTGAGATTGCCTGAATTGTGCACCCCTACTGAACATGCTGCTGGACCTCCTGGTTCAGGATCGGAGACACAGCTGGAGTGCCACAATTGAGACCCTGGTGTTTCTCTTTTGGCTTGCTAGCGGGGCCTCATACAGGGTGGTCTCCAGAGTTTTTGGGATGTCTCAATCAACTGTACATCGGATTGTCCACAGAGTCACTGAGGAGGTGGTGGCCATTCGTCATCAGGTCATCCACCTCCCCAGGACAGCAGAAGACCTGAAGGCTGTGTCACGGAGGTTTGCAGGGCTGACCAGACACAGGGCCTTCAAAAAAGCTGCTGGAGCAATCGACGGCTGCCATGTCCGCATTAAGCCACCAAGCGGTCCTGATGGTCACTATTAAAAAAACGGAAACTGTTCAGCTCCATCCTGCTGCACACTGTTTGTGACCATCATTAGGACCACATTATTGACACCTATGTGGGCTGGCCTGGGTCAGTTCACGACTCAAGAGTGCTCCGCCACAGCTCACTCTGCTGGCGGGCACTCTACCCTCCTCCAGGGCACTATATCCTCGCAGACGGGGGGGTACCCCTGCCTCCAACAACCTCTCCCCCTCATTACTCCCTTAAAACGGCCGCTGCAAGGTGTGGGATCCCAGCGCTTCAACAACCATCACTCCCGGGCACACTCCATTATAGAGCATGCCTTTGGGATGATGAAGACCAGATTCAGGAGCATCTTGAATTTTTTTTTGGTTACCAATGTTAAATAAGCTAGAAGTACTGTTGTGTGTTCGAGTGCCTGGGAGAAGAGCGTGGAACACATTTGGTGACAAATTCACAAGACTATGCAAAACTGCAAGACTGTATGCTAACTAGCAACAGCTAAGTTAGCCTCATGTTTAGCTGCGTTGTCCGGAGTCCGGGTTTGTTGTATTAGAAGTTGAACAGTATAGACGTAGTCTTAAGAGACTCGTGTGCCTGCCTGCTGCCTGTTGACAGAAGAAGGACATCGGACCAACAGGAGGGCTACGCGGGATTGTTTCATCGGGGAGATACCTCTATGGATTGGCACTGCAGTCAAGTCAGCCGACACTCGCGATTTCTTGGTCAAGCCAGCCGACACTGGCGTTTGTCAAATTTCTAGTGCCCCCGTATTCTAAACTGTGTGGTAAACGCATTTAAACAAAGTACTACACGAGTCTGGCTGAAGTTCCTGTGTTTTGTTCCTTTACTTTGGGTTACGAGAAAAACATTAGTAGATTATTTCTGACTATGACTGGTACATTTGAGTTCATCACCACCCTGACCTCACACACAATGAGTATAAAACATTTACTGCATACAATTGGAGCAATTCTACTCCAAAGGTCCTAATTTCCACCTTAATAGCCATATATTGCTATTTCAGAGTTACTGTAAAAATGTATTATTTAACTTGGCCTCACTATTACTGGTTGATTCGAGTTCACCACCACCCTGACCTCACACACACTGAGTTTCAAATATTTTTACTGTAGAAAATTGGAAATATTCCACTCCAAAGATCAGAATTTCAACTCTAAAGATCAAAATTTCACCCTTCATATGACATATATTCAACGTTTGACTTACTGTAAAAATGAATCATTTAACTTGGCCTCACTATGACTGGTATTTTTGAGTTCACCACCACCATGAACTCACACACATTCAGTTTCAAACATTTTTACTGTAGAAAATTGGAAATATTCCACTCCAAAGATCAGAATATCCACCTTAAAAGCCATATATTGCTATGTTTGGCTTACTGTACATATGAATCATTTAACTTGGCCTTACTATGGCTGGTTGATTTGAGTTCACCAACACCCTGACCACACACAGACTGAGTTTCAAACATTTTTACTGTAGAAAAGTGGAGAAATTAAACTCTAAAGATCAGAATTTCAACCTTGAGATGGCATATATTCAATGTTTGACTTACTGTAAAAATGAAACGTTTCACTTGGCCTCACTATGACTGGTACATTTGAGTTCACCATCTCCTTGACCTCACACACACACTGAGTTTCAAACATTTCTACTGTAGAAACTTGGAAATATTTCATCCAAAGCTCAGAATTTCCACCTTAAAAGCCATATATTGCTATGTTTGGCTTACACCGTGTCTTAACTGGATCCGAGCTATTACTATCTTGTAGCGTTCGGTGTTATTTGCCTACACTGAGTCCGTTAAATTGCTACCTCTGTTGTGTCATGTTTTCAAAATCTGTATCGTTTCCACAAATTTAAAGTATTCCCTCTCTCAACGCGAGCGACAGAAAATAGAGATGGGGCGTCCGACAAAAGTTCTCTCAAAACCTCGCGTTGCATCGCGCTGCTCACATCGCATGTAGTTAGGACACTCCAATTGAAAACAATGTAATGTAATGATTTCATCGCTTATGTTTGCTCGCATCGCGTTCGGTTAGGACACAGTGTTACTGTAAATATGAAACATTTCACTTGGCCTTACTATGGCTGGTTGATTTGAGTTCACCAACACCCTGACCACACACACTGTGCTTTTCGACTCCGGCTGCAAAGACCCTCCCACCCCGTTGTTTGCACACACACGTGCATTCGTGTAAACATGCACACACACTTCTTCTGCCCAGGCTCAGAGAGTAGATAAGGATCAAAGAGGTGTGAGAGACTATTGTGTTCTTGACCCTCTGAACTACATGACTGAAGTTCAAATATCAGAGGACATGTATAGCAGTAAGCCTATTACAGTTTTTCTCAATTGCTTACTCAAATATTTTCAAAGCATGCCCCATTTTTAAATATGTCTAAGGTAGAAATGAGATAAAGGCATAATGAGACAAAGGTTTGTCTTCATTTTTAAATGAGAAATTAATTTTGAGTCTGTGTGTAATAAGAGTTGTCCTGAACTCAACTCTACCAGTAATTGACAGAAATGATGGAGCATGAAGTTTTGACAATGAAAATGTTTGACTCTGTGTAGTCAGAGTGTCCCTGAAGTGAAATCTATCAGTCGTTGTCAGAAATTGTGTATTGTTATGACCAGACTCTGAAGCCACAACAAAAGAAGGAAGCACACATGAGGGATTAACTCAACTATTAGAGTTTATTAAAGAAAAAAAAAGAATCGAATCAACATAAAAATGAGCTCAAAAATTTATAAAAAATTCTAAACAAAATAAGCTGGCAAGAGACACTGGGAAATTAACTGAACATAATGTTGGAATAAAAAACTACATTTAACAAAACCTACAAGATCCTTGAGGAAACTTTGGAGGTTCTCTAATTTGAAGCTGTGAGGAACCTCTGGAGTCTCTGTTGTAAATGCACTATTACTTTATGGTCATGTACAGATTGTGAAACCATTGGCCCCCGGTCCTGGACATGTAAAGGCCTCAGCCAGTGCGTGGGAGGGATGCTTTGCTGGTTGGAAGTGCTCTCAATAGCGTTTTGACAAAGAGGCCTCTGCCACGGTGGCACCGTGTGGCTCTGCCGGTCGGAGAAGAGCGTTGTGGTGTGAGAGAAGACAAATCCTGCTGTGTCCGCTTGGGTCAACCGCTACACCATGATTAGCTCCCCTGCACAAAACACAAACACACATGTTACAGCTGACAGACATGACAAGATTGCACAAGGCAGCAGCAAAGTAATCTCAAAACAAACCTGTGTACACCCTGGGCTTGGTGTAGTCTTCAACCAGTGTGAGCCCCAGGAACTCTTGGATCAGCTGGATGAGGCTGAGCACATGGGCCCCTGAGCCTGGGACCGGATGGCCCGTTTTGTAATCCATCCCTGGATATAGTTCCTGGGGAGGAGGGAGCCCCATGCTGCAGGATAGGCTGTTTTTTTATGGAGACTGATAGCAGTGTCAAGCTGCCTCTAGTCTCCAAAATGACCTGAGTGCCCATCAACCTGGATCCAGCACACTGAAAGACAAAACACACTAAACAGCAAAACACACAACTGCAAACCCTGACAAAGTCCCTCAAATATCAGAGACATTTTCTAGTAAGAAATCTTGACTTTTTAGAGTGGAATTTCTCCTAGCTAAGTGACAAATTATCGTAGAGATGTAGAAACATAAATTCAACATAAACTCTTAATTATCTACATGGCATTGAATGTGGTAACAAAGAATAGGCACTTACAGACTAATAATGTCCAAAGCTTGCGCGTTAAAGGTAAGTCTTTGAAGAGGAATCCGGCAGAAACTGTATGTTCTCCTAACTCAAGTCAACTCGACAATGAAAAAGAAACTAAACCTGCGCAACTTTGTAAATAGTATTGTCCGCTAGGTGGCAGTATTTCCCCACATATAATACGCAAGCTACCAAATGCTTAAGGAGGGCAGAACAGAGGCCAAGTTAAATGATTCATTTTTACAGTAAGTCAAACATTCAATATATGTCATCTCAAGGTTGAGATTCTGATCTTTAGAGTTGAATTTCTCCAATTTTCTACAGTAAAAATGTTTGAAACTCAGTGTGTGTGAGGCCAGGGTGGTGGTGAACCCATATCAACCAGTCATAGTAAGGCCAAGTTAAATGTTTCATATTTACAGTAAGCCAAACATAGCGATATATGGCTTTTAAGGTGGACATTCTGATATTTATAGTTGAATTTCTTCAATTTTCTACAGTAAAAATGTTTGAAACTCAGTGTGTGTGAGGTCAGGGTGCTGGTGAACTCAAATGTACCAGTCATAGTGAGGCCAAGTTAAATGATTCATTTTTACAGTAAGTCAAACATTGAATATATGTCATCTCAAGGTTGAGATTCTGATCTTTAGAGTTGAATTTCTCCAATTTTCTACAGTAACAATCTTTGAAACTCAGTGTGTGTGTGGTCAGGGTGGTGGTGAACTTGAATCAACCAGTCATAGTGAGGCCAAGTTAAAAGTTTCATATTTACAGTAAGCCAAACCTAGCAATATATGTCTTTTAAGGTGGAAATTCTGATCTTTGGAGTGGAATATTTCCAATTTTCTACAGTAAAAATGTTTGAGACTCAGTGTTTATGAGGTCAAGGAGATGGTAAACTCAAATGTACCAGTCATAGTGAGGCCAAGTTAAATGACTCATTTTGACAGTAAGTCAAACATTGAATATATGTAATATGAAGGATGAAATTCTGATCTTTAGAGTTGACATTCTGATCTTTAGAGTTTAATTTCTCCACTTTTCTACAGTAAAAATGTTTGAAACTCAGTGTTTAGGTTTCAAGGTTTCAAGGTTTTATTTGTCATATGCACAGCAGATACAGCGTATATGTTGGCAATGAAAATCTTATGTCGCGTGCTCCTCCAACAACTCAACATACATGGTGCAAATAAGATAAATAAAATAGTGCAAAAAGAGAGAAGAATATTTACAATAACAACAATAAAGATTTGAGGATGTGAAATATATACATATGTGGAATACATTGAAAGTATTTAAATCAGACATTCCGTTGTCCTGTAATTACCGGACATTGGCCGGGAAAAAAAATAAATGTCCGAGAAAATGAAATCTCACCGGTCAAAGTGTCCGTTTGAAATTGACTAATAATCCCTCTATCTAACTCAATTTGATTTTCAGAATAATACTACCATTTAGGCTAAGTTTAATGTAGTAACACAGTAGCCTATTAGAATAAAATAATTTAACCTAACAGGCCTACAAATACATCGGAAGGTGTATGGCGTGTGATTGGCCCACGAGCGTTTGCGTGCAGCAAAGATTCTACCGCGAAAAGCGTAAACATGACAACCACTTTGTTTATTGAATGCGGCTAGCGTCTTCTGCTAACAAACAAATAGGCTACGTCGGCTATTGTTAAAATATGGCCGGTCCCAGGCAGAGTAGCCTTAAAAGTTTTTTTCTGAAAGATGCGACGACTCCAGATGCGACTCACAAGAGAGGTGCTGCTGCTGCTGCTGCTGCTGCTGATGATGACCGGTCTGTGCCTGTGCCAGATGTGCCGATTCCGCCTCCAGAGAAAAGGCAAAAGTCTCGGGTGTTTCGTTCCGATTGGGGTGAAAAGTTCACATGGCTGAGGTGTGAGGTTGTTAGCGGTAAAGAAACAATGTTCTGTTCACATTGCGAAAAGGCCGGACGACGCAATGGATTTACAAACGGATCGACTAATTTGAGAATGTCAGCTCTAATTGAACACAGCCAAAGCAATGACCATGTCTCCGCGCTCCATTTAAAGCCACAGCAGGTTGTCATGAAAAGCCACTGCGAGAAGGCCACGGAAACTTCTAAGAAAAAGTTGTCATCGCAGCTCAAAATCGTCTTCCATATGGCCACACATGTCATTCCTTCAAACCAGTTTGTTGCGCAGACAGAGCTTCTGCGAGCTCTCGAGGCTCCAGACTTCGTCACTACCGATGGTATTTATCACCACAGTGACTGTGTTGATGACATGGAGAAGGCATTAGAAGATGTGGTGATGAATCAGAAACAGGAAAAAATAAAAAGGAGTGACTTTGTTGGACTGATCATCGACGAAACAGTAAACATCACAGTGAACAAAAAGTTGATAGTTTATCTAAAGCTGGAAAGGGAAGGAAAGGTGGAGACGTGCTTTCTTGGAAATTACGATGTGGACTGTGGGAACGCAAGATGCATTTATGATCGCCTAGTCGCTGTGCTTCGGGAAATTGATGTAGAACTGTCTCGTGTCATTGGCCTGGGTTCAGATGGTGCAAGCGTAATGATGGGGAGGCATGGTGGGGTTGGTGCTTTGCTTAAGCAGGTGAATCCCTTCTCCATACAAGTGCACTGCGTGGCCCACAGAGCTGCTCTTGCTGCCCTGGACGCAGAAAAGTCCGTCGACAACATCACATCTTACAAAAACACAATCTCATCAGTGTACTCCTTCTAGAAGCAAGAAGCAAGATGGCGCCGAGGATGGCTGCCGTGTCTCGAGCTCCTCAACAACTCCACATTTTAGTGTTTTTATTGTTTTACTTTGTTGGTTGTTTTTAACTTTGTTTGCAACATGCAAACCGCCCAAGCGAGCCCTATCATCCAATATGATAGAGAACAACTTTTACACATCAGGTCGCTGGTGGACAGCAATAATCCACGACGACCTGCAAACAATGGAGAGTCTCCGTGTTTACCTGCTGGAGCTCTACCTGTGGAGCGCAGGAGGAAGAGACCACGAGGTTCCCGGGCCGGGGTCCTGGTCAGGCTGAGGAAACGTGAAAACAGGCCTCCTCTACCGAGTTTACTTCTGGCAAATGTCCAATCCCTGGATAATAAGCTGGACGAACTCCGTAGCAGGGTGGCATTTCAACGGGACATTAAGACCTGTAATGTTTTGGTTTTCACGGAGACTTGGCTCGACCCCACGATACCGGACGCCGCCATTGCTCCACACGGATTCTCCATTCATCGCCAGGACCGGACAATAAACTCAGGGAAGAGCAAGGGAGGAGGTGTCTGCTTCATGATCAACAACAACTGGTGCTCAGATGTGGAGATCATTTCTTCGGACTGTTCTCCCAGCCTAGAGCACATCATGATCGGATGCCGGCCTTTTTATCTGCCGAGGGAGTTCACATCTGTTGTTCTAACAGCAGTGTATGTTCCGCCGCACGCTGACAACAACACAGCGCTGGAGGAGCTGTATGGGATTATCGACAGGACAGAGACTTCTCGGCCAGAGGCCGCATTTATTGTGGCCGGGGATTTTAACAGAGCCAACATGAAGAAAGTCCTGCCGAAATACTATCAGCACGTCAGCTGCCCCACGCGCGGTGGAAATACACTGGACCATGTTTACACTCCTTTCCGGCATGGATATAAAGCCCTCCCCCGCCCCCCCTTCGGCAAGTCAGACCACATATCTCTTCTTCTGCTCCCTGTTTACCGGCAGAGACTGAAGAGGGACCGACCTGTGACAAGGACAGTGCAGCGTTGGTCCGAGCAGTCTGACTCTGCTCTCCGCCACTGCTTTGGCATCACGGAGTGGTGTGTGTTTGAGGAGGACGATATAAACACACACACTGACGCGGTCATTTGCTACATCGGCAAATGCATCGATGACGTCGTGCCGCGGATTACTATACGGACATTCCCAAATGAGAAGCCCTGGATAAACGGCGAGGTCCGAGCTAAACTTAAAGCACGGGCCATCGCGCACAGCGGCGGTGATTTGGATGAGTACAGGAATTCCAGGTATGCACTCCGGAGAGCTATTAGCAGTGCGAAAAGACAATACAGGGACAAGGTGGAGTCGAACTACAAGGGCTCCAACGCCAGAAATATGTGGTCTGGACTAAAAACAATAACAGACTACAAAAGGACAACGAGTGGTGCTGAGGAAGTGTCTGCATCTCTCCCAGATGAACTGAACACATTTTATGCACGCTTTGAGAAGCCCCCGGCTGTGGAGGCACCAAAGGCCCAGGATCCCTGCTCACTGGTTTTAACCAGTGCAGATGTGTGTAGATCTCTGAAAAGGATCAACGCACACAGGGCTCCAGGACCTGATGGCATCCCTGGCCGTGCTCTCAAGGTGTGTGCAGTTCAGCTGGCAGATGTGTTCACAGACATTTTCAATAGGTCACTGCTCCAGTCTGTAGTCCCCACATGCTTTAAAGAGTCCATCATTGTCCCTGTCCCCAAAAAGACAAAACCCATCTGCCTCAATGACTACCGCCCAGTTGCACTCACCTCCATCATCATGAAGTGCTTTGAGCGGTTAGTCAAAACTTTTATCACCTCCTCCCTCCCTGACTCACTGGACCCCCTGCAGTTTGCCTACAGAGCAAACAGGTCCACGGATGATGCCATCTCCCTCACCCTCCACACTGCCCTCTCCCACCTGGACCAGAGGAACACTTATGTGAGAATGCTGTTCATTGACTACAGTTCAGCATTCAACACCATTGTGCCCTCCAAGCTCATCATTAAGCTCAGGGACCTTGGGCTCAACAGCGCCCTCTGTGACTGGATCATGAGCTTCCTGACGGGCAGATCCCAGGCAGTGCGGATGGGGAACATCACATCCTCCACCTTGACCCTCAACACCGGAGCCCCTCAGGGTTGTGTGCTCAGCCCTCTCCTCTACTCCCTGTTCACGCACGACTGCGTGGCCACACACAGCTCCAACACCATCATCAAGTTTGCTGACGACACGACCGTCATCGGCCTGATCACAGACGGCGACGAGACGGCGTACAGAGAGGAGGTCAGAGCCCTGACATCTTGGTGCCAGGACAACAACCTCCATCTCAACGTCAGCAAAACAAAGGAGCTGATTGTGGACTACAGGAAGAGGCAGAGAGAAGCACACACACCCATCACCATCGACGGGACTCCTGTGGAGAGAGTCAGCAGCTTCAGGTTCCTCGGGGTTAACATCAGTGAGGACCTGACATGGACACATCACACCAGGGTCATATCCAAGACGGCTCGACAGCGGCTCTTCTTCCTCCGCAGGCTGCGGAAGTTCAACATGGACTCCAGGATACTCTGCAACTTCTACAGGTGCACCATCGAGAGTATCCTGACTGGCTGCATCACCGCCTGGTATGGCAGTTGCACCGCCCTCAACCGTAAGACTCTACAGAGGGTGGTGAAAACTGCTCAGCACATCACCAGGACGGAGTTGCCATCCATGGAGGACCTCTACACCCAGCGGTGTAGGAAGAAGGCCGGTAGGATATTAAAGGACCCCCATCACCCCAGCAACAATCTGTTCTGTCTGCTGCCGTCTGGCAGACGGTACCGCAGCATCCGGACCAAGACCACCAGACTCAGAGACAGTTTTATACCACAGGCTATAAGACTACTGAACTCCTGAGCTGTGTGAATGTCTACTCACATCTGTTTATAGTACACACATACATATATATTATACACATCTGCCATACATATCTGTTTATAGTACACATATCTATATATTATACATATCTGCCATACACATCTGTTATACATAATATATGCATCTGTCCATACCTCCTCATTCAACAGTGTAAAGTATTTAAATACTTTCAATGTATTCCACATATGTATATATTTCACATCCTCAAATCTGTATTGTTAATATTGTAAATATTCTTCTCTCTTTTTGCACTATTTTATTTATCTTTTGCACCATGTATGTTGAGTTGTTGGAGGAGCACGCGACATAAGATTTTCATTGCCAACATATACGCTGTATCTGCTGTGCATATGACAAATAAAACCTTGAAACCTTGAAACCTTGAAACCTCTACAAGCACTCAGCAACAAGAACAAACCGGCTCCGCCAACTTACAGCTGAACTCCACGATGAGGACATGGTCAGCCTCAAGCAGCCTTGCGCAGTGCGCTGGCTATCCCTACACAGGGCGGTGAAGGCCATGAAACACAACTGGCCAGCTGTGGTCATGGAGCTAACTGAAGAGGCCTTGAGAGGAAATGCTAAAGCGCAAGGACTGCTAGGTCAAATCCAGAGCTACAGCTTCATAGCCATGACTCACGCATTGTCCGATCTGCTACCTGTGATGACCAAGCTGAATTTAGTTTTTCAGAAAGACGACGTCAATCTCTCCAGTATCCGACCAGTAGTGCAAGCATCTGTCGCGGCATTCACACAGTTCCGAGATGCCCCGGGTCCAGGAGACTTTCCTGGCAGGCTATGAAGACGGCAAGTACATGGATATCAAAGTGACCAACGCAAGCGACCGCTCAATCCAAGCTTTCAGAAAAGTCAGAGAACGGTTTGTTCAACATCTGATAGATGCCTTACAAGACAGATTCCCCGAAGACTGCTTGGATCTACTTCACTGCCTCGACACCCTCCTCAATCCTCGTAGATATCCTCCAACTCAGAATGGTAAGAAGGAGCTATTCTTTGTCCCTCTAATTGAAGACATAGGCCGATTATTTTATAGCCTAGACAGCCTATATTCTAATAACTCATCGTTGTCTCCTATTTGCTTCTTCTTCTCTTTTTTTTTCTTCTTTTTTTTTTTTTAGCTCTTCAAGAATATGCAGAACCAGCGATCAGAACGGTTGTTTCCCATTTTACAACTGTTGAGTCTGCAGACACCACTCCTCTTATCAATGCCATTGCCTGCGACGAGATGCCTTCGCTGTGATGACAGCGCTCCGTGGCTATGGGGGATTGCAATTCGCCACAGCCTGTGAAGTCCTCATTCGGGATTTCATCGAAATCTATCTAGAGTGGGCCAAGCTCGCCAAAATAGCCTGTGTGATCCCAGTCTCAAGTGTTCCCGCAGAGAGGGGTTTTTCGCTGCAGAACCGGATCAAGACCAAGCAGCGAAGTCGCCTCTCAGAGAACAAAGTTACGCGCCTTATGCGCATCGCAAGTTGTGGAGAGACATTACAAACTTTCGATTTCATGTCGGCAGCTGCCAATTTCAACACTGCCAAAAACCGTAAAAAGTAGTGTAATTATAGGCTACGAGGCAGTGTAGGCCTATGAATAATTTGATGGCCTCATGCCTATTAATTTAAAATGTTACTTAAACCGCACCATATCAGGTGCACGTCAAGACCGTTGATATAACTTACGTGTAGCCTATTGTTGGGCTGTTAAAAGTCTTAATTGTATGTGGGTAAGGGGGATTAGTTTATTAAACTAAATAGAAATATTTGTATTTATTTTTTATTTGTTTGATATATATGGAAGGATGATTGGTTCATCAGATACGTCTCTTAAAATTAACTCGGGCACCTCGTGCAAATAACGCACGGGGTCGTTTGCGCAATAAGTGTTCACGTAATTATTTGAAAGTAAGGCCAATAAATGTGTTAAATTATTTTTGTGTGTCAAATTGTCATTTTGTAAGCTACTAGTCTACTTCAAATGTTTCTACACTAGCCTAATTAGGAAGGATGGAATATTTGACCGTGGTGTTATCAAAATGTCCGGAAGGTGAAACCTCGGCCGGTCACTTTGACCGGCAGATTTTTTTTCTAACGGAAACCCTGATTTAAATACTTGTGGAATGAGGAGGTATGGGCAGATGCATATATTATGTATAGCAGATGTATATGGCAGATATGTGTAATATATAGATATGTGTATTATAAACAGATATGTATGGCAGATGTGTATAATATATATATATATATATATATATATATATATATGTATGTGTGTAAAAAGATGTGAGTAGACATTCACAGAGGTCAGCAGTCTTATAGCCTGTGGTATAAAACTGTCTCTGAGTCTGGTGGTCTTGGTCCGGATGCTGCGGTACCGTCTGCCAGACGGTAGCAGACAGAACAGATTGTTGCTGGGGTGATGGGGGTCCTTTAATATCCTACCGGGCTTCTTCCTACACCGCTGGGTGTAGAGGTCCTCCATGGATGGCAGCTCCGTCCTGGTGATGTGCTGAGCAGTTTTCACTGCTTTATGAGGTCATGGTGGTGGTGAACCCAAATGTACCAGTCATAGTGAGGCCAAGTTAAATGTTTCATATTTACAGTAAGCCAAACATAGCAATATATGGCTTTTAAGGTGGATATTCTGATCTTTGGAGTGGAATATTTCCAATTTTCTACAGTAAAAATGTTTGAAACTGAATGTGTGTGAGTTCATGGTGGTGGTGAACTCAAAAATACCAGTCATAGTGAGGCCAAGTTAAATGATTCTTTTTTACAGTAAGTCAAACGTTGAATATATGTCATATGAAGGGTAAAATTTTGATCTTTAGAGTTGAAAATCTGATCTTTGGAGTGGAATATTTCCAATTTTCTACAGTAAAAATATTTGAAACTCAGTGTGTGTGTGTGGTCAGGGTGGTGCTGAACTCGAATCAACCAGTCATAGTGAGGCCAAGTTAAATAATACATTTTTACAGTAACTCAGAAATAGCAATATATGACTATTAAGGTGGAAATTAGGACTTTTGAAGTAGAATTGCTCCAATTGTATGCAGTAAATGTTTTATACTCATTGTGTGTGAGGTCAGGGTGGTGATGAACTCAAATGTACCAGTCATAGTCAGAAATAATGTATTAATTTTTGTACTGTCCTCACTAAGGTGTGGGAACCCAGCTAGACAGTGAGCTAAACTTTCCTTTATCCGTGATGCAGTCTTTATTGAAATTCTTCACAAAATAACAAAGTCAGGAAAGTGAAACTAAAAATAAAACAATGAGTCTGTGTGTGGTCAGGGTGTTGGTGAACTCAAATCAACCAGCCATAATGAGGCCAAGTTAAATTATTCATTTTTACAGTAAGTCAAACATTGAATATATGTAATCTGAAGGGTGAAATTTTCATCTTTAGAGTTGAAATTCTGATATTTAGAGTTGAATTTCTTCAATTTTCTATAGTAAAAATGTTTGAAACTCAGTGTGTGTGTGTGGTCAGGGTGGTGGTGAACTCAAATCAACCAGTCATAGTGAGGCAAAGTTAAAAGTTTCATATTTACAGTAAGCCAAACCTAGCAATATATGGCTTTTAAGGTGGAAATTCTGATCTTTGGAGTGGAATATTTCCAATTTTCTACAGTAAAAATGTTTGAAACTTAGTGTGTGTGAGGTCAGGGTGGTGGTGAACTCGAATCAACCAGTCATAGTGAGGCCAAGTGAAATGATACATTTTTACAGTAACTCAGAAATAGCAATATATGGCTATTAAGGTGGAAATTAGGACCTTTGGAGTAGAATTGCTCCAATTGTATGCAGTAAATGTTTTATACTCATTGTGTGTGAGGTCAGGGTGGTGATGAAATCAAATGTACCAGTCATAGTCAGAAATAATGTATTAATGTTTTTCTCGTAACCCAAAGTCAAGGAACAAAACACAGGAACTTCAGCCAGACTCGAGTAGTACTTTGTGTAAATGCGTTTACCACGTAGTTTAGAATATGGGGGCACTAGAAATTTGACAAACGCGAGTGTCGGCTGGCTTGACCAAGAAATCGTGAGTGTCGGCTGACTTGACCGCAGTGGATTGGCCGTGTGGAGGGAATATGAGCCCCATCTAGCGCGCCATCCAGGGTACCATAACTGACTAACATCCCGGGTACTTTTATTGCTTTTGTTTTGAACCGAGTCCCGGAATATGTGTTGTTGTTATTAAGTTGACATGTTGTTAAAGTAAAGTGTATAGCCTACAGTTTGACAATCATTTCAGGTACAGTTCGGGTATTTCTGTTAATGGAATATTTCTCTGATGGTAATCAGAGTGGGGGCTCTAGAGCTGATATTTGGAGTTGCATGGGATATTTATTATTTTGCAGTATCTACGGTCTATCGCCGTGCTACCTGAGGGCTTTTAGTGACCAAAGTGAGAACCCTAGATAGGAGAGCTTATAGTAGATCCCACCACAGCTCCTCCCATGCTCGTAGTACTGTCCTGGTTTACTTAACCTGTCCTGAGCTAAGTGGTTGGGAGGGCTACATTAATTTTTCAAGCAGAGAAAAAAAAAGTTTGTTCAGGCTTTCCCTGCTCTCCTGGGCCTTCCTCTCCTCTGCAGCTTCATATATTTCCTTATGAGCTCCATCAGGTCATCTCTTCTTTTTTTTTGGCTGTGATGGCCGTGACTCAACCTCTTCCTGCTATTCTCCCTTCTCGTGGTTCCCCACTGCTGAACTTGGCTGCGGGGTGTCCTCTGGGATATAGGATATTAGGACAGGCAGGCAGATGGAGGGCCTTTGTCCTAATATCTCATCCATGAAGACAAACCACGCCCAAGTTGCAGCAGTGGATTTCCCACTAACT